>NC_081412.1:511577191-511692191 GCF_030272615.1 Cryptomeria japonica
ACCCCCCTCCTCTCTTCCTCCACCCTACTCTCCCCCATCTACCTCTCTCTCTCTCTCTCCCTCCCTTTTCATTCACATCTTTTCTACTACCAATAGCTTGTACAGGGTATTGAAACTATTAGTTCACCACCCTACCATAAATTTTTTAAGGCAAAGGAGCGTGTATGCAATACTTATTACTTTTACTAAGCTCATTATTTGTTACCATGCGATAACATTTTTTTGGCTTAGAATACCATTGGGCTTGTCAACATTTTATGGACTAACAGCATGTATGTAGTTACTAATCTAGTGTGTATGCAGTTTATAGACATACTTTTAGTTGCCCAAGAGCCTCAACAGCCTCAAAAGAAGTTTTTGAGGTCATTGAAGGCCCCACTGGAACTATGTCTGCACTTCTATCACCGTTTTATATATAGAAGTAAGTGAATTTTTTTATTTTGCATGATTTCAAATGATTGAATTGTTGTTCTTATTAGTTTTTGTCAATAGTATTGTGATTGTTTAATAGTTTTGATTCCAAAAAATAGTTATAAGATGCATATTTATGGTTATTTTTTTGTTTATGAACTTTTGTTTACATATATATGTAATATGATTCTATTTAGGACGATCGATATCAACCATGGGAAAGAATAAGAGAGGAACGATGGAACAATGAGAGGCTCAAAAGGAAAGACAAAGGCAACGTATGAAGAAATTGCATGACATAAGAACAATGGGAGAATAAGGTATGTCTATTGGTATTTTGGTATGGTTTTTTCATTCATGTCAACACCTACTAAAACACTAGAACTTTAGAGACCCAGCAACATTCACCGGCAAGCAAGTAACTATTGCACAGTTACTGGTATATGGTTCACCGGTAGGATATAATGACCACCGACACTCGGAATTATGTGGAAGACACTTGGTAATGTCGAAGACATCATTTGGACATCTTGTCCTAGAGTTTTGTTCATTGGTATATTCATATTTGCATATTTATTTTTACCAGCAAATAGGTTCAGGGTTACCTAGGGTTACACCGACAAGTTTATCTTTTCCAGATTAGCATGGCACGCTAAGGAAATGATTAATTATTGTTGTAAATACATTAAGCCGACACGTTCAATCGGTTATTGCATCGGATATTATATGTTTTGTAAAAAAAATTTATTGTAATATCTTGTAGAGCCGACCTACTAAAATTGGTCTTAGGTTATGGTATAAATGTAAGATCTTATTTGTAAGACCAAATGTGAAATGTGAAAAAGAATTGTGTGAAAGAATATGTGAGATTAAGCAGAGCTATACACAAAGACATCATTTGAAGGTGAAGCTAGGTTTTTGTGAAAGCAAATCAACATTACACTGATACTGAATCCAGTATATGAAGATGCTATTTTATGCAGTACATTCTTATTGGATTTAACCATCCAACTATAGTCAGTGTGACTCCCATTTTGTGATTGAGTAGTGAGCTCTAGGTTGTTGGCCTTTCTGCATGTGCAGACCCCATTTATGTACACTTATTATCTGTAGTAGTATCATCTGATTGTGGGTAAGGTTTCCCACTGTGGTTTTTCCCCTTACAGGGTTTCCACGTACAAATATTGGCGTCATGTGTTGTGGATGACTTTATGTTTATGTTTTATGCATTAATCTTTACTGATATAGCTATTAACTGTTAAAACTATTTACCGACATACTTAACTGGCTTATCAGTATTAATCATTAAGATGGTTAAGTTGTTTTTGGTTTGAAATTAATTGACAACTAATTCACCCCCCCTCTCAGTTGTCTCCAAGACCTAACAATTGGTATCAGAGCTTAGTCCTCTTTTGCAGAAGTTTAACAACTTGAGGAGATCCAATGTCTACTAATTATTTCAGGAAGGACAACCCTAAACTTGATGGAACCAACAATGGCATATGGAAGATCAGAATGGAGACACATCTAAATTGCATTGGCAAAGATGTTTGGGAAGTTACAAAGAAAGGTTACACTGCTGCTGTACTTGGTCAGCCCAGTCCAACTACCTTGGCTAAAGATGAGGAAAATGATTGCAAAGCAAGAGAAGCACTTTTGAGCGCATTATCAGATCAACAAATCATGGGATTATCAGATAGGTCTACTGCTAGAGGTATTTGGGATCATTTGGAAACACTGAATGAAGGAGATTCCACAGTCAAAATTGCAAAACTTGAAAGCTTCAAGGTCAGGTATGAACATCTGAAAATGGAAGAAGATGAAAGGATTTCTGCTTTTATGGAAAGAGTAAATGAAATTGTTTTGGGTATTAAATGTTGTGGAGGAACCTTAAGTGAGGATGAAATTGTTTCAAAAATCTTAAGAGGATTTCCACCAACATATAAAATGAAGGTTACTGCTATAAATGAGTAAAGAACAATGCCTAATACATTAGTAACTAGGGATACATTGATTGGGAAACTTTCAGCTTTTGAAATTGAAGAATTTGGTCCTGTTGCTACTATAAAGATAGATTTAGCCTTTAAAGCATCAACATCATCTGCTCCATCATTTGACAAATCTGATTGGAAAGCCTTTTATGCAAGAGAACTTGAAGAAAGCAGGAAAGAAAATGAAGAACTTGAAGAATTTGAAGCACTATTTGCAAGGAAAATGCCTAAAGGTCCAATTGGAAGTAAGTATGAAGGTAAAGCACCCTTTAAATGTTTTAACTACAATAAGATTGGTCATATGGCTTTGAGATGCCTTGATAGACATGCTAGACTAAGAGAAGAAGCTAGAAGGACATACAAACCTAATCCTGAATATCAGAGATTCAGATTCAAGAAGAACAAATACAAATCTTGTTACATTGTTGATGAAGGTGTGACTGATGATTCTGATGAGGATCTGGCTGACAATGGATGGGTTTTTGTTGCTATAACAGAAGATCAACCAGCACCTACTGTTCAACTGGTAGAACAAGCCCTAGTAGCTAAAGTTGAATTAAAGGATGAATGGATCATTGACTTAGGATTCTCACATCATATGATAGGAGACAAAGGTAAATTCTTGAACTTTCAAGAATACAATGGAGATTTAGCAAGATTTGGAGATGACAAAGCATGTTCAATCAAAGGTAAGGGTACAATATCTCTTGATGGTAAACATAACACTAACAATGTTTACTATGGTGAAGGATTAAAGAACAATCTTTTAAGTGTTGGTCAATTAGTTGAGAAAGGATTTTAGTTACAATTTAAAAATGGAAAATGCAAAATCATGAATAGAACTGGTTTGGAAATTGCAACCGGTAACCAAACTAGAGGTAATATCTTTCATTTGAACAACAGTGAAAAGACATGCTTGATTGCACATATAGATGAAAGTTGGCTATGGTAAAGATCAGTACTACTAAGGCAGTTAGAGATCTACCTAAAATTATCAAACCTCAGAACACAATATGTAAGGAATGTCAATTTGGAAAACAAGTTAGAGCTAGTTTCAAAAGTATTCCAGAAAAATCCAATAATGCTCTTGATTTGATTCACACTGATTTATGTGGTCCAGCTAGAACTAAAAGATTACAAGGTGATAGATATTTCATGCTAATCATTGATGACTATTCTAGAATGTGTTGGGTTACTTTTCTCAAAGAAAAATCAGAAGCACTTGGAAAGTTCAAACTATTCAAAGCAATGGTTGAAAATGAAACCGGTAAGAAAATCAAATGTTTAAGATCAGATCAAGGAGGAGAATTCACATCTAAGGACTTTAATACATTCAGTGAAGTGAATGGAATCAAAAGATAGCTATCAGCACCTTGGACACCGCAACAGAATGGAGTTGTTGAAATGAAAAACTAGACTATCTTGGATGCAACAAGAAGTATGTTATCAGAAGAAAATTTACCACATGTGTATTGGAGAGAAGCAGTCAGCACAATAGTCTATACATTCAACAAAATTCACATCAAGGTGAAACCAGTAAGACCCCTCATGAACTATGGTTTGGTAATACTCCTACTCTTAAATATTTTAGAATTTTTGGAAGTAAATGTTATATTAGAAGAGATGAGTATATTTGCAAATTTGATCCTAGAAGTGATGAAGGAATATTTTTTGGTTATTCATCTAAGAGCAATCCATATAGATGTTTTAATAAGAGATTGCAAAAAATTGTTGAGAGTACAAATGTAAAAATTGATGAACAATTCAGAGGAACTTCAAGGTATATAGACTCTGAACCAGCAACAGAAATTGTGACAAATGAACCTACACCAAATCCACTAGTAGAAAATGAAGATCCAGTTACCCTGGTACCATTTGAGGATTCCACAATAACTGAAGAACAACAGCAAACAAAGACACCCTGGTATGTAAGATTGAATCATTCTGAAGATCAGATAATTGGAAATAAATTTAAAGGAGTTATGACAAGAGGAAGATTGGCAAATGAAGAGGTATGTCTTATTTCTCAAATAGAACCATCATCTATTAATGAGGCATGTGAAGATAAATTTTGGATTAAAGCTATGGAAGAAGAATTAGAACAAATTGAGAAAAATAACACTTGGACATTAGTTCCCAGCCTAAAGATAAAAATGTAATTGGAACCAAATGGGTATTCAGAAACAAACTTAATGAAGGTGGTAAGGTTGTCAGAAATAAAGCAAGACAAGTATGTAAGGGATATTCTCATAAAGAAGGAGTTGATTACAATGAAACCTTTGCACCGGTAGCTAGAATTGAGGCAGTCAAATTATTCTTGGCTTTTGCAGCACACAAGAACTAGAAAGTTTATCAAATGGATATTAAATGTGCATTTTTGAATGGAGATCTTGAAGAAGAAGTATACATTAAACAACTTGATGGATTTTCTTTGACAGATGACAATGATATGGTTTGTAGGTTAAGGAAAGCTCTATATGGACTAAAACAAGCCCCAAGAGCTTGGTATGCAAGATTGGATAAGTATCTTTTAAAGATTGGTTTTACTAAAGGAAATGCAGACAATAATTTATATTACAAAATAACTAATGATGAAATCTTGATAATAGAAGTATTTGTTGATGATATAATCTTTGGGGGAGAAGATGGTTTATGTAAGGAATTTTCTACTAAAATGCAACAAGAATTTGAAATGTCTATGATTGGAGAAATAAAATTCTTTTTAGGATTGCAGATTTCACAAATTGACAAAGGTATATTCTTGAGCCAATCCAAATACTTAAAAGAGTTACTACAGAAATTTGGGATGGAGAACTCTAAACCGGTAAGCACACCTATGACTACAAATGACAAATTATCTCAAAGGGATGAATCTACACCTGTTAATCCAACTAGATACAAATATATGATAGGAGGTTTACTGTATTTAACACAAACCAGACCTGATATTATGAATGCAGTATGCATTATTTCAAGATTTCAAAGTAATCCTAGAGAAAATCATGAATCAACAGTAAAAAGGATTTTCTGGTACTTACAAGGCACTATAAATCTTGGATTATGATATCCTAGATATGAAAACTTTGAATTATATGCATACACAAATGCAAATTGGGTAGGAGATGTGGATGATAGAAAAAGCACCACAGATGGAGCATTCTTTCTTGGAAAGATATTAGTTTCTTGGTTGAGTAAGAAACAGAGTTGTACATCTTTATCAACATCAGAATCAGAATATGTTGCAGCAACAACTAACTATACACAAGTACTATGGCTTAAGCAAATGTTGAAAGACATAAAGGTAAAATGAAAGGAACCTACTACCATATATTGTGATAACACTGCAGCAATTGATATATCTAAGAATCCAGTACTACATTCTAAAACAAAACATGTTTCTATCAAACTGAATTTTCTAAGGGAAAAAGTTGAAGAAAAGGAGATAAAACTGGTTTATGTGAACACTAAAGAACAACTTGCAGATATTTTCACAAAACCTTTGCCTAAGGAGACTTTTGAATATCTCAGAGATCAGCTTGGAGTCATACCACCACCGGTAGAGACTTAGACAATTGATGATTGTCATCAACTGACAGAATTAAAAGACAAAACTTTAACTCCAGTCTTTGATGAGGAAGCTATTTCTCAGGGGGAGTAGTTGGTATTATTGTAACTTTGTCATTTGATGTCAAAGGGGGAGAGATATCTATGGAAAAACACATTATCTTTTGGAGAGATTGGTATGGAAACTTTGGATAACACATGTTGCTCCCAAGGGGAGAGATTATTGTTTGGGAGAGACTATTACTCTCTATATTCTGGTTATGATCTTTTTAGAGATTGTTGGTTATTGGTATTTGGCATTTTTGTTTTGGCACTTTGATGGTTTTTCTATCTTGTGTTGTCATCAATGCAAAAGGGGGAGATTGTTTGTATTTTGGTATGGTTTTGTCATTGATGTCAACACCTACTAAAACACTAGCACTTTGGAGACCCAGCAACATTCACTGGCAAGCAAGTAACTATTGCACAGTTACTGGTATATGGTTCATCGGTAGCATATAATGATCACCGACACTCAGAATTATGTGGAAGACACTTGTTAATGTCGAAGACATCGTTTGGACATCTTGTCCTGGAGTTTTGTTCATTGGTATATTCATATTTGCATATTTGCTTTTACCAGCAAATAGGTCTAGGGTTACCTAAGGTTACACCAACAGGTTTATCTTTTCTAGATCAGCATGGCACGCTAAGGAAATGATTAATTGTTGTTGTAAATGCATTAAGCCGACATGTTCAATCGGTTATTGCATCGGATATTATATTGTTTGTAAAATGTTTTTATTATAATATCTTGTAGAGTCGACCTACTAAAAATGGTCTTAGGTTATGGTATAAATGTAAGATCTTATTTGTAAGATCGAATGTGAAATGCGAAAAAGAATTGTGTGAAGGTATATGCGAGATTAAGCAGAGCTATACACGAAGAAATCATTTGAAGGTGAAGCTAGGTTTTTGTGAAAGCATATCAGCATTACATCGAAATTGAATCCAGCATATGAAGATGCTATTTTGTGCAGTACATTCTTATTGGATTTAACCATCCAACTGTAGTCAGTGTGACTCCCATTTTGTGATTGAGCAGTGAGCTCTAGGCTGTTGGCCTTTCTTCATGTGTAGACCCCATTTATGTACACTTACTATCTACAGTAGTATCATCTGATTGTGGGTAAGGTTTCCCACCATGGTTTTTCCCCTTACAGGGTTTCCACGTACAAATATTGGTGTCATGTGTTGTGGATGACTTTGTGTTTATGTTTTATGCATTAATCTTTACCGGTATAGCTATTAACTATTAAAACTATTTACCGACATACTTAACTGGTTTACTGGTATTAAGCATTAAGATGGTTAAGTTGTTTTTGGTTTGAAATTAGTTGACAACTGATTCACCCCCCCCCTCTCAGTTGTCTTCAGGACCTAACAATGTCATCCTCAACATCTCAATTTGATTTACCAAATGAATATAATGCACCTAATACAATTGAATAAGAGACATTTGATTTACCGTTTGAACCTAATGCAATTGAAGAAGATAGCGCATTGAATAATCAGTTAAATGATGAACACATTACACCTTCTCTACTTGATAAATTGAATGTACATAATGCACCGATGTTAACATCTCCTAGAATCATTCATAGGAAACCAAAGTATCTAATTGACATTGATGAGAATATATTGAAGTCAATGCCCAATAAAATGAATGAACGAACTTGTAGGAGAATGGTTAAAAGAATATGGCAAAACTATTTTAATAAATTAAATCAAACCGCAAGATGTCAATTAATTGTTCAAATGATTAAAAATTTGAATTTTAGAGAGACAATGAAAATTCTAGGCCTAAGATCATCTGAAAGTAACAGTTGAAGAACTATTGTGAGAAATCTATTTGATGCATATCAAGCTATTGGTTCAAAATCACGTACTAAAGATTCTAATGCTACTCGACGTGTCATTACATCAACCATAATGAGCAAGAAAATAAAAAAAGATCATTTGATAAGAAAAACAAGTAAGTCATTAAACATTAGTAGAACAACATTAAGTAAAGCATTAAAGAGGCGGGAAAAAATAGAGGAACCTAATAATAATTCTCTTTGGGCATTCTTGGGTAGACTACCATACAAAGACAAGGTTGTTGTTGATGCACTAAAAACATTAATTGAAAATTTTTGGCATGACAACACAAGAGTTTCGCCCAACCAAAGAGATGTTGTTAGAAGGCGAATTGGGTCTACAAATCATGAGCCACATGCCAAACACTATTTGGATATGACTCAAACTAAATTTTATGAAAGATTCCTTCAAAAGTTTCCTCAAATAAGGTTTTCTCAAAGATTTTTTGAAATGGCAAAACATTTTTATATTAAGATTAATCATGTATGCACCACGTGGTGTTGTAGGATGCATACTGAATTTTCCATGCATTATGATATTTTTCATCATATTTGTTCTACTTTGCACACTCACAATGTTTTGTAGGAATGTAATATACAAGCACCTCCTAAGTCGGTAAGATAATTTATTTCAAGTGTGCTATGTAATAGACATGATGGTTGCATTTATTATAAGATGACTTGTTTGGAAGGTTCTTGTTCTATATGTGGTGGTTTGCAACATTTACCAAGATGCGTACATTTGGAGAGCACACATGAAATTGGTATGAAACTAGTTTCTTTCAAAAAATACAAGACAGTCACATATGGAGTTAAAGATGGAAAAGATTTGAGGAGATGTGAGCTAGTGAAAAATGATATATGTGTAGCTTAATTTATGAAAATGTTTCAAGAGAAACTAGTTTATGAGTACATAATGCATACACATAGAGCTTGATGGTTAGATGAGCAATTCAAGTTATGTAAGGACACATTTCCTCTTGACACCATTGTCTCTATCATTGATTTCTCTGAAAATTATACACTACAACCTCAAAATGAAGTGCAATCCATGTATTATCACTCTACACAAGTTTCTATTTTTGTACACATAGCATTCATGCATGCAGATGATAGCATAGAGGAGGATAGAAAGGTTGTAAGAGAGTATCACTTCTACATAAGTGATGATCGTACTCATTCACTGGAGTTTGTACAAGGATTCTTTAAAGTTTTCTATGATAGTTTGAGGGAAAGGAACATACGATACAACCGACACTTAATATGGTCAGATAATTGCACCGCACAATTCAAGAATGCAAGGATGTTTTATTGGTTGAAAAGGATGCATATGACAAGCGGTGTACAACATTTTTGGAATTTCACTGAGGCTAGACATGGTAGGGGAGAGCACGATGGTGCAAGAACATGTTTGAAAAGAGCCCTAGCTAGGGAAGAATTGAAGTACGAAGGTGGTGCTAAGTTGATAGATGCGGAAACAATTGTGCGATGGTGTAAGTCTACGATGGGTCCAAGTAATCCAAGTACGTCAATGGTTCATAGATATTTTTGGTTGATCACTGAATCTAACATTGATAACTATCTAGATTGTTGTACAGATGGAGGATCGAGTGACATGCACTCATTTATGAGTTCAAATTCAAGTTCACTGGTAATTTATACGAGACAGATGGTATGTTTTTTCTCTTCATGCATGTGTTGTTTGTGGGAAGAGTGTGAATCACAAGAGTGGGTTGACAAATGGTCTTGTAGACCGTTGATTCCCATTGATTCATATCAAATTCCCAAAGCACTACAATTGAGCCAGATGGAGACATCAGTGGATTTTGACCATGTATCCGAGCTAGTGGATTCAGGTGATTTTTTTATTTAATTTTTTTGCAAGGATTCTTTTTGGTATTAATTAACACTTTATAAAATGCAGGTCATGTGTATGCATTTGATGTAGAAGAGAACAATGAAGAAGGAACATATTACTATTTGTGTCATTGTGTTGAGCCTAAAAGAAAATTGACAACCACAATCATTGACAGAGAGGGTATTGAGTACCCAATAGGGTCTGTTGTCATGATAGGAAAATGGCTTTGGAGATACTCTATCAAGAATTCTGATGTTTGGTTGTTCAAGGAATTTGAAACACACAGGCATATTCTTCATTTATCTAACATTGTTGTTGCAACAAATATTCATTTGATGAATTATCGTGGTAGACCTCATAACAAGATTTTATGGAAAGTTCATGAATATGACCACAAGGAAATACTTGACACAATACGGGTTACAGCCGATCCTGAAGGCTCACTTGATTGATTCTACGGTTCAGAGTAGAATGATTTTGAGAATTTTGTATAAATCATCGACGAATTGTTCTATATTCATTTTTTGTATATATAAATGCCCATGAGCTGATTTTTATAAGTTTAGGGGCATAATTTTGTATATTTAAATGGCAATGAGCTAATTTGTACATAGGTACATGCCAAATTTTGTATATTAAAATTGCGATGAGCTGAATCGCACATATTGTAATGCCAAATTTTGTATAAAATCCCATGAGATGATTTGTATATTAAAATGGTGATGAGTTGAATCACACATATTGTAATGCCAAATTTTGTATAAAATCCCATGAGATGATTTGTAAGACATTTTTTTGTATAATCAAATAGCCAAGAGCTGATTTGACCATATTTAGAGGCAAATTTTTGAATAATATGTGACAATGTTTTGTGACTATTTTGTGTGTCAATGTTTTGTGGCTATGTTTTGAGTATATGTGATGTGTCCCTGGTCAATCATGAGCATTATTGATTCTTATATAATCATGGAGAATTATTTGAGTCATTATCAGGTCATAGGGATCATAGATTGAGACTAGATACAATTTAAGCAAAAATTGTCATTGTTGTCAAAAAAGTTGTCAAGCAACTTCTACATTGCGTCGGTAGGGTATGACACTCGACGTTCTGGTGCTTCAGGATGCATGATAGAGGCATGCCTATCATAAAAATATCCACCTAGATGCGCTCGTGATGTCGTTTTGTGCACACAATGAACCGAATCAATTCTAGCCAATCCTGCAACTTTGCATTGCATGCAACTGATGACTTTTGCAGCAAGCAAAAAAATGCTACCAATCAAAAATGGCTCCAAGTCATCAAAAACTGAGAGAGGACATTGTAGAAGAGCCTCACACAACCCCACGAGTTCAAATGGATTGACCATATGTGTCCTGGATTGGAAGAAATTGTTCATCAAAATTTGACAATTTTTTGGACTCATGACACTTAAGAGATCACATCGGTACGGTATGACTCTTGACGTTTTGGCACTTTGGGATGCATAATAGGGGCATGCCTAGTGTAAAACTACCCACCTAAATGCGCCTGTGATGTCAGTTTATGCACACGATGAACCAAATCAATTCGAGCTAATCTGGCAACTTTGCATTGCATGCAATTGACAGTTTTTGCAGTAGGCAAAAAAATACTACCAATCAAATTGGCTCTGAATCATAAAAAAAAAAGATAGGATATTTTAGAGGAGCCTCACATGACCCCACAGGTTCAAACGAATTGACCATATGTGTCCTAGATTTGAAGAAACAGTCCGTCAAGTTTTGACAATTTTTTGGACTCAGGGTACTTGAGAGATCGCATCGGTACGGTATGACTCTCGACATTACGATGCTTTGGGATGCATGAAAGGGGCATGCCTATCATAAAAATTCCCACCTGGATGTGCTCGTGATGTCGGTTTGTGCACACAATGAACCGAATCAATTCTAGCCAATCTGACAACTTTGCATTGCATGCAACTGACGGTTTTTGCAACAGGCAAAAAAATGCTACCAATCAAAAATGGCTCTGACTCGTCAAAAACCAAGATAGGCCATTGTAGAGGAGCCTCACATGACCCCATGAGTTCAAACAAATCAACCATATGTGTCCTGGATTTGAAGAAACAGTCCTTCAAGTTTTGACAATTTTTTGGACTCAAGGCACTTGAGAGATCGCACCAGTACAGTATGACTCTCGACATTCTGACACTTTGGGATGCATGATAGGGGCATGCCTAGCATAAACCTTCCCACCTGGACGTGCTCGCGATGTCGGTTTGTGTACACAATGAACCAAATCAATTCTAGCCAATCTAGCAACTTTGCATTGCATGCAACTAATGGTTTTTTCAGCAAGCAAAAAAATGCTACCAATTGAAAATAGCTTCGACTCGTAAAAAAATAAGATAGGCCATTGTAGAGGAGCCTCATGTGAGCCCATGAGTTCAAACGGATTGACCATATGTGTCCTGGATTTGAAGAAACAATCCGTCAAAATTTGATAATTTTTTAGACTCATGACACTTGAGAGATCGCACCAGTACGGTATGACTCTCGAAATTTCGGTGCTTTGGGATGCATGATAGGGGCATTCCTAGCATAAAATTTTCCACCCAAATGTGCTCACAATGTCAGTTTGTGCACACAATGAACAAAATTTGACCATTGCGAAGGGTGCTCTCGCACCAAACACATATTGTTGTTTATATTCATATTGTCGATTTTTGTTGTTTATATTCATATTGTTGATTACATATGTAAATATTCATTTAAATTTATAAAAGGGCAGCCACCAAATACAGCGAATACACAATAATGAACTGAATACAAGGAGTTTTGTAGGGTTAATTCAACATTTTAGAAATTTTATCAAATCATATTCCACAATTGCAATGTTTTATATCATATATTTTTGTTGTTTATATTCATATTGTTGATTACATATGCAAATATTCATTTAAATTTATAAAAGGACAACCCAAAAATATAACATATACAAAATAATGAACTCAGTACGCATTTATTGGATCGAATATTGATATTTATATATAAAAAAAAGCATGCCTACCAAGTCAATACAAGTATTACAAAAATGTGGCATATGCCATGTCCAAATCGATATACAATAAAAATGTAGAATATATCTGCATGTATTGGTCATTCTATGACCAAAACTAACACTATATGATCCTAAACTTGTGGTGGATCATCAAATCAAGCCTCTTTGATGCAGTACGCGGCTATGTAGATGGCTGCAAAACCAAAATTCAAAAGCCAAGTTAGAATTCTTTTGTAGAAATTAGTTCACAATTAACAAAATAACTATGCATTTAACTTTAATTCCTTTGTAATTGAAATGTAGATTAC
The DNA here is from genome assembly GCF_030272615.1 of Cryptomeria japonica. Lineage (NCBI taxonomy): Eukaryota > Viridiplantae > Streptophyta > Pinopsida > Cupressales > Cupressaceae > Cryptomeria > Cryptomeria japonica. The sequence continues at coordinate 511,590,262 of NC_081412.1, forward strand.
CTCATCGGTTGATCTAGGAGCTAATGTCTTCACTCTCCTCTCCTTGTCACTCTTAGGAGTTTTCTTGAAGACATACCTAAATGGATCCACGTTATGGTCGTACCACGAAGGCATCTATTGTAGATTAAATGTACAATTAATACAATGTACTAACATAAATATATCAAAAACACTTAAAAGCTATAATATAGAGAACAATGGCGTACCTGTGCCTGAGATGCTTCTCCAATGGACTTAGGATGGATCACCATCGATGTAGAAATTGTCGCTATTACCTATACAAAAAAATTTCAAAAATTAAATACAATTAATATAATGATAAGTATTGAAGGTTAAAAATAATTAATTTTACATAGTAAACAAAACTGTACTAGATCCTAAGATGCTTCTCCAGTGCAAGGAGGAGGGTTCGCCATTGATGAAATAGGTATGGATATTTCCTGTATGAAAAAATTATAAGATTATAATATATCACAAGTTCACATGTACGCATGCATATAATCATGAAATCAAGAAAATAAAGTAGAGATACATACCTCCACCCTCTCTTGATCCACGGGCGAATCAAGTGCATTCAACAAATCCACATAGCTCAATGGCCGCCGTACATGTAAAATAGACAAAAAAAATACTAATCAATCTACAAACCCCAACTAATACTTGATTTCAACATTTTCAAACAATTGTACAACTAAAAATGTGTTCAATTACCTTCTTCCTACGTTTTGGCATCTTCGAGGAATCCTTTTCCTTAGGACGAGAGGGGGTACCCTAGAAAAACAAAATTAACATGAGATATTAGTACAAATAATAAATTAAACACAATTTTAAAAATCTAAAATGAAATGACTTACATATTCCATCAAAACAATACATAAAAAGGGTTATACAAAATATGATACCATATAGCCTTGTAGGCCAAAATCGATCGCTGAGAGCATGATGTCATCAATCTGGGACATTTCATCCCCTGTCAACACCTACAAACCAGAAATTGGACCAAGCATTAAAGATAGTTAGTATATATTATATTTTTTTGAATTCTAAGTGTACTATTCTATTTTAACATGTTACAAAATTTATACCTTGGGCATTGAAGTTGCAGCTATAGTAACTGAGGGAGGAGTATGGGATATTGCTGCTGCATCCTGAAATGCATATTATTTGTCTCAATTTAAATCGATGTATAAATGAAAATTAATTTAAATATAATTACAAATTTAAAGTGACTGATAAATAAAATGCTATGAATTCAAATCAACACACCTATGTTTGTGGCTCATGGGCAAACACCATGTCCATCAACTCATCTGTCAATGCGGAATCCTCAACCATGTGGGCCTGACATCTACTCCTACAAATCGTGCACAAATGAGATGAGGATCCATCTGCACCAGCTACATCATCTACCCTTGAGCATATCCCTAAGAAACTGACACACATATGCTGGATGGGCTCTCTATCACCACCTAATGGCTCATCATCCAATACAATAGGGTGTGCTAATGATGTCCCATGCTAGATGATGGCACTAGTCAATGTTGTGGCCACTTGAAAAGTCTTTAGCTCCATCTTGGGCAGAGCCACCACCTCTACCATGGAACTCTCTCATGTCAAAATAGTTTGGGCACACATTGAGCACAAACTCACAATATACTTTTCTCAAAAAATACAATGGCACCTCATAATTATTACAAGGTGGATCATCAAAGACCATCCACCACCTCTACCAAAAAAATTCTTCATCTGCACATTGGTACACCAATGTATGGGAAACCTCTTTGCATTAAGAGGTAATGACTAACCAGTTTTGGGATCAACGAAAAGGGAACATATTTGTTGTTTACTAAAATTTTTGTTTTTTACTCCATCATATGATAGCGCATCGGCATAGAATTGACGACACCAATCCCTAAAGCTTCCCCATTTGGTAATTTGTGTGGAAATAGCTATGGCACCACTAGCTAATGTTTCTAGGCTAGTGGTGAGGGATTGATGATGCTCAAGTTCAGTAGTTTTCAATTTAACAATCAGTCTATTGATTTTAAACGTATTTTATCCTAACAGATTAATTAATTGCTCCTTTGTTTCGGGTGTGCGGTCAAAAGGAGGAATTGGGGGTTGTTCTTGTGTGTTTTCAAGAGGTGCATTTGGTTGTTCTTGTGGATTTTCAGGAGGTGCATTTGGTTGTTCTTGTTCTAGATTAGAAGAATCTGGTTTTTGAAACAAAAAATGAAAAAACCTAATCAAAATTAATGAAATTAAATTCAAAATGTAAAACAAATTGAACAAACGGGAAAGAAAGACAAAAATAAACAAAAACTAACCTTGATCCATAGCTTGGAGGACAAATCTAGCACCTGTTTGCGGTTTAGGAGAACAAATGGGTAAAAAATGAAGTAAAAAATGTGCTATTCACCGATAAATGAGACCCAATTTTTTTTTTTAACTTTTTTTACCAGGCACCGCGTATGCGATTATATTTGGATTATTAGCACGTATGTGCTCATTTTCCTATGAGCAGCGTGTACACGCTCATTTTCCAAGGTGTAGCGCGTGCGCGCTCATTTTCCTAAAAGCAACGCGTACGCACTATCCTCTCTAGGCTCGAGAAGAACAAACCTAAGCGCATACGCGAGAATTTTAAATTTTAAAACCGCATACGCGCTGCTTGTTTTTCCATGTTTTTTTGGGTGGTGTCCACTTTTCTGACCACCATCTTTATGCACATACCCTTAGGCTAAAATTGATAGTAGAGTGATTCCAAAGTCGCTAGGTGCTTGAAAGATAGTTGCCTCCAAAGGCTTGATGAGTTGAAGAACACACCAAATATTCAATTAACTTGAGCTTAGGACTGGTTGACTAGTAGATTCTCTTAGAGTTGCTAGGTGTGTGAAATGTTGCCTCCAAAGACTGAACTTTCAGATAGACACACCTACTATCAGTAATATGTAAGAAAGTTTGAACTAGAGATAGTTCAACTAGTCCCACCTAGCATGCCAGAAACTGTTGTCACAAAATTTTGCACCCTTGTGAAACATGAAAACAACCTCCAAGTGTGGGACCTTGCGCATGTGAAGTTGAATCTCTAGAGAAGATCAACTCCCTTTCCAATCAGGGTGCAAAGTTGGACCAACCCAACACTTGTAAAACCTACTCCTAAGCCCAATTTAATCACTTGCAGAGGAAAAGGGAGAAGAAATATTGAAAGGGAAATGAGAGGTGATACACCAAGATTGAATTGATCTTTCCCCTACCTATGAATGTACAAGACATCAATGAAGCAACCTAAAGCATAAACAAGATCTTATCTGTAATAAATCCCTAAGACATATATGAGATCATAACTTAATAGAGAATTGAGAGGGACTAAAACATCCACAGATAGCCCTCATAAGCAGAGTTGATACAACATATAAATTAAACAAGACAATTAAGAACACATTCATAACAAAGGAAAAGATAATTTACACAAGGTAAATGAACTTAGAAAGAGGTAAAAAGGTTAACTTAATTGATGCAAAGGAAAGGTATATTATAGTTATAAAAGAGACTTACATAAGAGAAAAGGGAAAAAGACCCCTAGAATATGTTACAATGTTGCCTTTATAGATTTGACATAACTTAGATAGAACTGACAAGGGTTAGGTTACAGAAAGAGACTGAGATAAAAAATCTAATGGCCTACATGCTGGATCAGATTCCCAAGACTAAAATTATTGATGCAGTCGAAGAGGGCATGAAATCCCTAAAATTTGGGCAACACTGCAACTGGAATGGCATCGAAACATACTCTATCAAGCCAAATGTCAAGTGAGAGAAATAAATGGGTATGAGAAAACCTGGGAAACATCTGTAGAATCCAACGAGAGTAATGGTGATCATTTTGAAACATCTAGAAGTGGTTGGAGCGCAATCTGATCATATTGGTGTATCGACAAGACTTGCATTAAATTTTGACCAAGTAGGTCGGCAACCACCATGGAACTATTTGAATTTAATTTTTATCCACAAATGTGAATCTCGGCTACTGGATCTTCCTTTTTGTGCATGGAGGAATGACTGAAATGTGCCTAGAATACCTCCTAAAAGTACTCAATGATCAAATAAAACACAACCATTGATCTCGCCCCTAAATAAAATCTAACGACCACCATTGGTCCATGAAATTTTGTAGGCCCCACCAACTAAGTCAAACCCCTCAATTTCAAGCTCGTAGATTATCTCAAAATGATTACAAGGAATCCACAAAGATGAGATTTGACTTTCATTTGACCGTTAGTGACTAATCGCAACATCTCAGCCAAAAAATAGCCCATACCCTTGACCGCTGCAATGATGCAGCCTAGCATCCATGGTAACCCTTAGCGATCCATCACAACATCACATGGGAAACTAACTATTTACCTTCACCACCATGAACCCGTGATCTAACATCTCTCGGTAATCACCAATGGTCCATCGCAACATGAAATAACATAGTTCCTTGACTGTTGCAAACCATGCAACTAGGCATCTGACCTAATTGTCAATGATTTATCACAACATCGTAAGGTTAACCAATGGTTAACCTTAACAGCTATGAACCTCCAATCTAACATCTCTTGGTAATCACCAACGATCCATCACAACATGAAATAACATAGTTCCTTGACCGTTGTGAACCATACGACTAGGCATCTGACCTAATTGACAACGAACCATTGCAACATCGTAAGGATAACCGATAGTTAACCTTGATGGTTGTGAACCTGCGATCAAGCATCCAATGTAACAATTAAGCCTCCCACCGATAGTAGATAAAATGAGATTGATTTCGAGATGAATAAGGGACACTTCGGCTAGTGAGTTAAGTGAAATGACCGCCTGCGCTGATCAATGGAGGAAAAGAACAAGGCCAAAAAAAAGACTAAGGCAAGAAGCCTCAAGGGTTTAGGGTTTAGGCCCTAGGGAAAAATACAAGGTTTAGCCATTGATGATTTATCAAATCAATTATTTGTATGGCTAAGGTTGAGATAGAAAATTTCAATATTTATAAGGTGGTTTATGGTAACCAACAACCCTAATGTAAGAAAAGGTTTTATACTAGATATACTAGTTTCCCCAATTCCTTAGTTCTATGAGGGCCTCCTCTGACAATCTCATTGCAAAATAACTCTCTAATTGCCTAATGATGAAATAGATGAAGGCATCATTTACAAAGCAACTTATTTCTTCTAGATCATATTCAAGCTAAGATGTGGTTAAAGCTGAAATATTTGTACCTCTCAAAATTGGAGGGATCCAACCCTCTTTAGTCATCAAAAATCTCAGGCTTGATAATCCAAGTATACCAAGTAGGAAGTGATGCGAAAATTGGAATTATCTCATACATCTCACAAATTGTCATCTAAATTATTATTGATAACAGTGGCCCAATCAATCTTCTCACCATATGCTATATTTAGACTATAGTAGTACATCCAAAGATGAAAATCCCTAACAACTTGGTAGCCATATACCTTGTTGAGGAGTGTCATCATGTCTTGGGAATCTTCTCAATTCACTCCTATGTTGTATTTTGTCCATTTTAAATGTCGACTTCCTAGGATTTAAAATTAATTAACCATTGATGAAGTTTACACAAGCCTTATGTCTCTCTCATAATGAGTTGTGGCTTTCCTGATGCAAATCTACACATACGTTCTATTACCTAGTATCCCAAAAACCTTTTCAATCAAGTGTTTAGTTATATCTAACATAATCTCCCCTGCAGGTCTAATGATATTCTTTCTCCTATGGTCATAATGTTGAGCACGTTCTAAAACTAACTTTGTTGATTACAGTGACACTAGAAAACTAGCAACCTCCACCAATCCTAAGTTTACAAGTGATGTGACCATGACTGTTTAATCTATTCATCATAAACTCTCCTAAGGAATTTATTCATATCCATGTGTCTGAAGTCCATATCTCCAATATTATTATAAAGAGAGAACATTTTAGAGGAATGTTGATAGCCCTTACATATTGACACACCATTTTAGCTTGCTCTTCTTATATCGTACCTATAATTATAACATGACATCCATTAAAATTTATTCATAATAGATGATAACCTTAAAATATTAATCAACTTCCTTATTGGGTCTTGGCCCTTGCTCGTAATTCCTACAAATGACAAGATAAATATTTTAAAACCATATACTCAATTAGTTATCCATCACTTTTGGGATCAAGAATCAATCTTACCTCAAGTATTTTCATAAGGAGGAAATAAGTTATTCATTGATCCAAAATATTGAAATCCAATGACCAATGGCATCTTTGACTACTTCAAGGATCATGCTGCAGGATTACCACTTACCTTGTGATTTCAGTCTTTCTCTAGAATATATAAAATAAGTGAAAGGTCCACTGAGCAACATCCAACACACTTTGAGCTTCTATGGAGATAATTTTGGGAGTTGGGTGTTGAGGATATCCCTTATCTCATTTATTGCTAGAGCTTCATTGTTAAGTTTAACATCCCATGAATGAAAAATTGATATTCTTTGAAAAATATAAAACCTAATAGTTTCCTTAGGGAATTAGGATTTGAGGGTCAAGAGTATGTCTTATCTTCTTTGACTATTAATGTTTAGATGTTAAGGTAAATGCCTGATTCATGACATATAAAATAGTTAATTTTTAGAACTCTAGGGTCTCTTTGGGAATCAAAGAGGACTTAAACATATAATCATTATGTGTAATGCAAAAATAAGGAGCACACTTGAAGTATGCATGATGATGCCAACACCAATACTCTCGAACAATATGTTGAGGATGGACATCATTTGATGAGAAGAAGAAAAGAAAAGAACCACAAAGAAAAACCAAGAGAGAGAAAGAAAAACACAAAGGGAATGAGAGAAAAAGGAGAAAAGGGAAGGAAAGAACAACAACCCAAAGGTAAACCCAAAAAATAAAATGATGAGAAAACTACAAAACCCAAGTAGGAGAAAATTGAATGCAAAGCAATGAAAACCACCTACTTGAATTTGTATGAGAAGGAGAGAAGGAAGAAATGATATATAGGAACCCATGCAAATGAAAACACCACCACATGAGGAGCAGAAGAATGCAAAAAGTCAAGGCACAAGCATAGGAAAGAAATATAGGAAGAATGAGTCAAGGTTTTGAAGATAAATTTATAGAGCACGAGCATTAAATTCACAAGAATGATGGGTTAAATGAGGTATTAAGAAAGTAATAAACTCATGAACATTGTGCAATTAGGGCATCATAAATTCCCACTAATAAACATTAACATTCTGTCAAGTTTCACCACTTTGAGACTTGGTTGACAAGACATCGTTGTCATCAAGAATCAAACATAATAAAAAAATTCTAATCTTGAGACCTATAATTAATACAAAAAAACTAAAAAAGTAGTGACAAATCTTGAGACCTACAATTAATACAAAAAAAAAGTAGTGACAAAACTTGAGGATCGAGCATGATTCATATGGTATGCCAAATGAGATACCCAGAAAACTTGAGAACTAAAGCAAAAATTGAAGACAAAAAGGGGGAAAAGGGAATAATAATACAAAAGACCAAAGGAAAAGAGAAACAAAGAAAAAGGGGGCCCCACAAAATAGGGCATGGGTGCAAGGCACAACATAGTCATCTAGGAACAGATATACACATGGAAGATTTTCTTATTGATACATGTTTTGATGAGGGGAAAGGTGGATCTTTACACACAAAAAATAATAGGGATAAAAAAATAATGCTAAAGGAAGGGTAAAGAGGTCAGTAACAAGGAGAAACATAAAATAAAGTTTAAGATATAGGAAGACGTGAAATTTAAGTTAAAAAAAATACTTAGGAAGGATAAACAAGGATTTAAGAAAACATAGGAAAATAGATTGACATGGCTAGATAACAACAAAGGCTAGGAAAAAAGGTAAAAGCATGGCATAAAACAAACATGATAGAATGTTTTAAATAGATATAAAAGTGTGATAAGGGTATGAAAATTCTTTAATCACAATTTGATAGATTCAATAATTATCTTTTTATTATTATGCAAAAATAGTGGCAATATTACTACGTAAATCCACTTGATGAATGGCAATGGAACAAATAAGTGACTCTATTATATGCAATTGCACATACATATGCACTCATTACCTTGCATTTATAGAACATGAACCAATACAATAAAGTAAATCCCAAACAGTAAAATTTAAAATTAAATCATCAATCCCAAACACAATCTTTTCAACAAGTAAACATCTTCTATAACATGTAAAGTAATTATTAGAAAGGATATAAAATTGATGACATTTTAATCATTATACTCTAATCACTTGAGAGGGAAAACTTACAACCCTACAAGAGCTATCTATGAGCGATAATTTTGAATCAATCCAATACTAGCTCCTATTCATCTCAAGACAAGAGACCCCTTAAACCATTTATTATGTATGAATATTTCTCTTCTTCAATATTTAATATTCATTATTTTTTAATTTTAAACAAAATAATTAAATGTTATGCAATGAAATAGTAATTGTCATTAATAAATATATGATGCTTTAAAGCTTGAACTCAAAACCAGCTATGCCTTATTTACATCTTGTTGCATATTTAAATTGCATAAAGTCTCTTATCAAGACAAAAAAATGCTCGACTAAAAATGTTCTAACATATTTCATCAATTCTATTATCATACATACCACTACAATAACCTCATAAATTTGATTTTCAAACTACAAAATGAAATGATATTGCGATTAGAACTATATTCATCTTTCACACATACAATGAATTTCATCTAAAAATCAAAATGCTTTACTTTATTACAACTTTTAAGCAGGATTACCAATTATACTACACCTATCAAAATACTCATAACATCTTTAAAAAAAAAGCAGGATTACCAATCATAGTCACATTTACCGTATGATGAAATGATTTTTCTACATTAAACCAAAACAGAATACAATGAATAAAGCAGCAACAAAATTTAAAAAACAAATTATTTCACGTTTACAATCATATAAATAAAGAGCCCACAGTTTCTTTATTTATTTGGTTTGCAAACAGCTGCTATGTACTCTTTCGTTCATCATCAATTCCTGTACAAAACTTTAATTCATATTTTAGAATGCAAACTTTAAACTCTTATCTTTTCAGCAACAGTCCTAATAATAATATCAATAAATCTCACAATTCAAACTATTCATCTTTGATGTACAATATCAAAAATGAGAAAAGAATTTTTCTTTTCTTTTCATTTGTCTGCTACCCAAATTCAATCAATCAAACATCCCATCAATTTAATCGTGGGAGTTGTTAATGCGCTAAAACTGTAGTGCCGTGACAAAACACAAGAACATTTTTTCTGAAGCTGCACTTTATAAGTCAATGTCCTCAACTTCCGACTTAAATCGTGAAATTTATGGTCCGACGATTTTTTGTTCTTTTCACGTGGTTGTGCATGCGTGCGTGTGCACGTGTGGACTGTCACGGAGGGATAAAAACTAGGGTTATTTTGTAAATAACACAATCTTTACTTCATTCAGAAATATAGAAATATATTTATGGCCATCAAATATATAGTCCATATATTTATGATCCTTTAAACGAAGTTAGCATATTGTTTAGATTTAAATAAATAGGAGATCATAATATCTATTTAATATTGTAGATGTATATTTGATTGTTTTAGACACCTAAAAAAATTTCATATGTTTTCTATTTATTAAATAAATTAAAAATTTTATTAAAAGATCTAGTTCTAAATAAATCTCTCTTACATAAGACAATTTCAAAAAATTATTGTGAATGCAATTTATGTTATTGTGTTGAGCACTTGATATTCATTATTTCAACAATAAATCCTTTGAACACAAGTACCATTGGCACATCAAGAGTCTTTTGTGGGTGAGGAAATTTTAGTTTCTTTTTTACATTTTTCAAGTTTCCTTCACTTAAATTGAAGTTGCATTTCGGTGTTGAATGGGGTTTTCATATTAATGTTTTATTTTTTTTATTTTTTTTCATTCACACATTTTTTGTTAACATTTTTAGCATGCCTTGTGGGACCATGTCCCTCATCTAATCCTTGCGCTTGCAAGATTTTCTTAACTCAATTTCTTTATAGGTTATACCATTCTGTAGAGAGATTTGGAGGCAAACTTTCATGAGAAGTCTTACGGTATAAAATGGACCTCATAATTGAATATAAAAAAAACCATGCATATGTACGTGTGTATCTATATATGTATGCATGCATGTGTGTGTGTGTGCACGTGCACGCACACGCATGTATATATATGCATATACATATACATATACATATATACACATATACACATATACATATATACACATATACATATACATATATGTATATATATATGTGTTTATATATGTGTTTATATATATGTCTATATATATATGTCTATATATATATATATATATATATGTGTGTGTGTGTGTGTGTGTGTGTGTGTGTGTGTGTGTGTGTGTGTGTGTGTAGTAGAAAATTCAAGGCTTAGCAAATTCGCCACATGAAAGGGGGAAATCACCAAGGTGATTTTCACTTGGAGGACTTTACATTCAAAAGAGGGAATGAATCCACTAGATCCAATCATAAATGATACAAGGAGTGAATATTGAGTAGATTGATTATATTTGAAATGTGTTTGACCCTCGTGCACCTGGATCTAAGAAGTTTGAGATGATTCGAAGCTGCCCTGCAAAATCTGCCAAAAGTAGCAGGGACCGTGTGTTCGGACCAAGTCACATGTCAAAAAGGGTTTTTCCATGTCTGCAAATAAAGATTCATTCCAAAGGTACAGTTGTGCACTTACTTCTTACACACAGAAAGAAGAACAAAGGGTTTTGCCTAAGTCAAACCCCGGTTTGGAATCAACCTTAAGAGAAATACTGCAAATGCTTGAAATAAATTATGGAAAGGTATCTGTAATAGATGATGATGATGCTTTGCTTCTTAGATGTAATCGCATATGTTGTATGAAATGGCATGAACATGACAAAAACCTAACACACACACACATGCTTGCAAACAAATGATGTAATAATGCTCCAATGGATAGATGAAGAATATGCAGACTTGAGGAATGCTTGATGAAGAATGGTTGAACGCTTGAGATCCAATTCCACTTTCATGAATGTATATTGTGTGTTATATATAAAATGGGAGGGGAAGACCTCCTTACATACCTTCTTGTCATCAAACATTTAATTTTCCAACATGGGAGATTTATTTCTCACTCAAATTTGAGATAGGGCTTAGGGGCCAAAATAGGTCCTGATCAGGGAAAACCAGGGTGTGGTGCCTTGGTTCTACCCTAATTTAGGCTAGGAACAAGGGCTATGCAAGTTATAAGATGCAAATACAGAGCTTGGTTGCATAGGGGAGGCATAAACGGGTCCCGATCAAGCATGGGGATGAGATCGGTAAGTTGAGGGCCCAGAATGTGGTCAAAATTGCAAAGGGTACAATTTTAGGACACTACAATATGTGTGTGTGTGTGTGTGTGTGTGCGCGCGCGCGCGCGTGTGTGTGTGTGCATACAAATGTGTAGAATTTATTTTGTAATTTTTTTCATTTCTAGGGCTCTTTCATTTGATGATCCATATTATAGTCTTATTAAATTTTATTTCATACCCACAACTTATATAATTTATTCATAAGGACATATCTGCCTAGCTAAACCACTCCTCACAACCTCTCCCCACCCCTAATTTTTGAAACTTCAAATAACATTTTTCTTCAAAACAACATAATGTTTTGGCATGATATTCCTTTTTTTGTATTTAAATAGACGTTAAAATGTTGACTAAAAGAACTTCATGATGGAGGAGATATTTTTTGCATTTTTGGTAAAAATTTAAATATAATATTTTGAACCTCCCTCTTTATATTCAATCTTCAAATGTGCCTATCTTTTGCATATAGAAGTATAATTTAGTGAAAAAAATTAAGTTAGTTGGAAAATCATAAAAAAACATCATTGTATTCTCTATTTTGTTGTGTGATAGTTTTTTTTTTTTTGCAAGGGTTTAAATTATATCGTCAACATCTCTTTTGTAGCATAATTGCTTGTCCAAGAATCTTATTTATCAAACCACTAGTATTTTTAGTTTAGAATTCTTTTTCAAGACTATTTCTAAAAATACTAACCCATTAGGTCAAGTCACAGTTGTCAAATGCCACCTTTTCAATCAATAACTTAGTTGCACATAATATATGCCTGAATGGGAAATAAGAAGTGGTTTCCTACTTGTGACGAATTTTAGGTGTATATTCTCTCTCCTCACATTATGGTATATAACTTGTGAGGAATTTTTAGTGGGAACATGCCTAAGGATTTGGTTATATAGAGGGTAGAGAGTGGAAGTTACACCTTAAATAAGAACCATCATGAACCATCATGTCTAGCTCAACCTTAGTACTCCCTTTCATAAGGAGACAAGGTAAAGTGTAAATGGAATTTCCTATCAACATATTCTTATGGATGGACACCAATTCATAAAATTATGTCTCATTTACCCTCAAATATAAGGAGGACATACCCTAGAAGCTTATTCATCCTAGCTAGGACATTTTAGTTACAACTCTTAGAACCTTGTGTGTATGTTATGTACACTCTCCACTTGTGGTATAAAGTAATCGTAGGTGATAAAAAATTGTTATCTCCTCATAATGGGATTTGCACATTATGACTAAACAAGGAATTTGTGGAGCTTAAAGTATAATGATCCTACTTAAATAAAATAGAATGTTAATATTCTTAGTGTATTTTATTTGTGAAAAAAATAGTGAAAAATCTTTTAGTCTAAATATTAATCTTTTGCAATATCAAAAATCCCAAGTTAATAATATTAGTTTGAAAAGACAATAATCAAATCATCTTACAAAAGGTTGAAGATTCTAAATCTGGATTTGTAAATCAAAATATCATATTACCGAGGTAAAAGCACAATGTTGTGTCACACTTTTATAAAGGAAGTGGCCAACACAACTAAAATTGTTTAACTTTGACAACATAAAAGTGATATTTCTAAATTAAATTTTGAAATGATGTAAACCAATCATATGTAGAAATATTAATGAAATTTATGTCTGTATGTGGGAAAAGTGGGTGAATATAATTTAAAATGTGAAAATTTTGTTAAATACCAATCCACACACACACACATAGGACTTCTTGATGCAAGCTATGGAGTAACGTAGCGTTACTCAGCTTCCCAAGGAGGGTCCCATGGTTCTCTATCTCACAATGTCCCTCAAACCAATGTTTTGCTCTCAGATTACTGAGCAAAATGGCTTAGGGATGGCAAATATGAGAACGAGAGAGATTTTTAATCGATTTTAGTATGAGATGGATGTTAAGCTATATGTGATACTAAAATGCAATAGACTAAATTATAAGATGACAGGGTTAGTATGAATACTATCCTAGCATACTATATTTAATCTATGATTGAACTAAATGATAAAGAACTTATTCTAAACATGCATATTCATGATTAATTCTGATCTAAAGAGAGGCTAAATGATGAGCATAAAATGATATGAAAGCTTGAAACAATTTGAGCATAAGTGTGATGCTTCAAATTTGAAAGATGATTGTTAAGAATGGAGGAATGAGAGCTCTATTTATAGCACAAATAGGGCAATGGATGGTCAGGATTGAAAGGTTTAATCAAGGGCCAAGTTTGAAAGTTGGGGATCCATGTGCACAATTTGCACCAATGAAATGATGACAAATGTCAATCTAGGATTGGGTTGAAAGAAGAGGTTGGAGGCATTAAAGGCCTGAGGAGACCTCATGGTTATCTAAAGGCTAAGGGTCAAGTCTAAGTTAGGTTTACCCAATGAATTAGGATCTAATCCAAAGATAAACCTTTTTGCAAATGATTAAGAGATAATCATGGTCAAAGCATTAATGACCTGATGAGACCCTTGGGTTGGATAGAGGTTGAGTCAAAACAAATGTTTTAACCATGTGGGAGGGTTTGAAATAACCATTAATGGTTATTGGAGACTTTGGGGATTAAGTGGTTGAAGGTTGGAAGCCTTCAATGGTTTTCAAAGACTTTGGGGGTTTTGGTGGTTGAAGGTTGAAAACCTTCAATGGTTATCCAAGACTTTGGGCCATTTGAGAAGTGACCTCCCTTTGCTTAGGGATGTGACAAAGTTTAGAGGAGGGTTAGTTTAATTAGAATCGATTAGAAGATTCTAGAAGGGATTAGGAAGTGGTTTGGGATTTTGCAAGTGGATGGGGGATAATAGGATTTAATTGAATTATTTGATTTTCATTCAATTTGGTTGTAATTAAATAAATTTGATTTATTCAATTTAGGATAACTATTTAATTAAATTTGAATTTAATTAAAAGTGGCTAGGGGGATTTAATTGAATAAAATGATTTATTCATTAAATGGTATAGTGAATTTTATTTAAATAAATTGAGTAATTCACTTAATAAAATAGAAGAATGTGGATAATTTAATTAAATTGGATTTAATTAAATAGGGAAATGAACATAAAATATTCATTTAGGAATATGGTCATTTTTATACGTCTACATTTTGCCCCTCTTTGAAGTGACGTGTGTGCACATGTTATTTCAAAGAAAATGATGTGTTTTTGTGTTTTTATGATCAAATGCAATTTTTTTGTTGTGTCGCTCTTTTGATTTGCCAGTCATGTCTCAGTTTTGATGCGATGCCCCAGATTCGATGTTTGATGTGATGCCCCCTCAGGAGATGAATCAATATTTTTTTAGAAAATTTTTGATTTAAATTGATGAAGTTTGTATGATGTGTAGGATTTCGTGCGTGTAGAAAGTGTGTAAATTGATTCATCTCCCAATAAATTACAAGTGTTTTGGTATAGGGGAGACCGCGACCATATTACAGGCCCAGTCAGCTAACCCTAATTTTATTTTCCTCCTATAAAAGGGGAAAAGGGCTTGATTTAAACTCATTTGTGCTTGTGGACTTTGAAGAAAAGAGAATTGGCTCTGGAGAGAAAATGCCTATTCCCTATCACAGACACCGTTTTGAGCGCGTTAGGAGGTACCAGAGACCAGCAGCGCGTGGACCACCAGTAAGTCAACCCTTTTGACCCCTTTTTGATTTTTGGTTTTGTCGTTTTTAGGTGTTTTTTGAATTTTCCAGTTCAGACATATCGTTTTAGTGCATCTAGGACGTAGATTAGCGCATGCACAGTGCGAAGTAGCGCATTGAAGTCAATTTAGTAGTTGCGTCCGAAATAATTTTGCTAGCACATAGGCCACCTGGGTTAGCGCGTCCACATAGAATAGCGCAAGTAATGCGTATAGTAGCGCGTTGGAGGAACAGGGTAGCGCATAGGACTAACCTAGCGCATAGGAGTAGCGGAAGTTTGCATTAAACAGGGATTTTAGCGCGTAGGCATAACCTAGCGCATAGGGCTGAAATAGTAGCACCTAGGCAAAGGGGTTTAGCGCGTAGGATGAACCTAGCGCATAGGATGAAAAGGGGAGCGCTTAGGGAGGATAGATTAGCGCGTAGACAGAGTCTAGCACATAGGGTAGTTTGGGTAGCGCAAGGGAGGAAAATATTAGCGCGTAGACAGAGTCTAGCGCATAGGCTAAATTAGATAGTGCATAGGTAGAAAAGGGTAGCGCATAGCTAAAATCTAGTGCATAAGGCAGATAGGCTAGTGCGTAGGACAAGCAGCCTAGCGCGTGGGTCTGTTTTAGCGCATTAGAGGTCCGTTTTAGCGCATCCATCAAAAATTTGTAGTTTTGGCAGATTTTGAAAAGTTGTGTTTTTGCGTGCCTGTCGTGTTTTTGATGCATGTATCCAATATGAGTATTTGTATAACTTGTTTTGATGTGCAATTTTCCAAGTTATGTATAGATATCAAGCTGTTTGTGGTGATCAGAACGTGATTTATTTGTGTTGTCTGTGTTAAGTTCAAATGTGTATGGAAGCCTGAGTTGTTTTACAAGCCGATATGGGTTGGAAACTTGAGTTGTTTTACAAGCTGATATGGGTGGGAAACTTGAGTTGTGTTACAAGTTTATGTGATTGTGGTACTTGAGTTGTTTTACAAGTTTTGATATGGTTTTTGAGAACTTGAGTTGTTTTACAAGTTGATATGAAATGATAGGATTTTGAACTTTGATTGTAGATGAGCAAATTTGTTTCATGTTTTTGATGTAAGTTTTATTTTGATATCTTTGTGTTGATGTGAAAACTGATATTGGATATGTTTTGTTGGTTGACAAGAGCGATTGGGTATCGTGCAGTCGAGAAAGAGATTCCCGAGACCATGGACGTTGATACCACATCTGTCACAGGAAGACTTGGATATTATTGAGCGATGCGGATTGACCTCGCTTCTGGATATGCCGCGGTTCACTGTGAACCGGGGATTGTTGACAGCTTTGGCATAGAGGTGGCACAGTGACACGAACACCTTTCATTTTGCCACAGGGGAGATGACAGTGACACCAGAGGACTGTTATCGCATTCTACGCATTCCTGTGGTAGGAGCTATATTACCTTATGAGCAGACGAAGGAGGGCGGCACAGAGGCACTGCGCCGTATATTTCATGATGAGAGTGTCTGCGGCTATGAGATACCGTGGCAGGAGTTCTTGGATTTAGATTATGCACCGCTGCCATCTGTATTGGCAGGATTCATTGGAGGATTCTTTTGTCCTGATCGCAGGTCAAAGGGATTTTCAGTGGGATGGGGGCTGGTTCTGGAGCAGATGGTCACACAGGGCCGGAGATTGGCATGGGGGTCAGCGATGTTGGCCCACCTTTACAGGAACCTGCATGAGGTAGTATACCTCGGATATGGGAGTTTATCAGCAGGGGTGACCCTTTTAAAGGTATGGTGCTGGGAGCACATTCCAGCAGCTAGGCCACTGGCAGACAGGGATAGGCCCGTAGGGGCAGCGTATGCTTATGGATATAGAGGCCTAGTTGTCCAGCGTAAGCTGGGCAAACTAGAGCACTGGAGGAGGGTGTTCGACGATATAGATACGGTCACCTGGAGACCGTATACAGGCTGCGAGGTATGGGCCGAGGATGGGATGGAGATGTCGTTCGTTTTCATGACGAGGTATCTGATCGGGAGGACTCCGTTCGTTATTGAGCGGTTCGTGGTTACCCGAGTTTTGCGACAGTTCGGGAGGCAGCAGGGGATTCCACAGGGAGCGTGCTTGTACGCACGGCGACAGCAGGATGTGGTCAATTAGGGGCCGACCATTGACAGTGCCGTGGCCAATGAGGAGTTTACAGGGTTGGCCAGACAGATCTGGGACTATGCCCCAGAGATACAGGATGCTGGCATGACTGACGAGTTTTCTCGTTTATTGCTGCTCGGGCCGTGGCTAGGATCTCAGATCCAGAGGAGATGAGATCGGCATTCGATTCAGATGGAGAGGAGGGAGACGGGGGAGATGATGGGGATGATGGAGGAGATAGAGGGAGGAGGAGAGGTAGAGGTGTGCAGAGGGCAGTGCGGCAGGGCAGGATTGAGAGGGGGAGAGGAGGATTGGCCATTGGAGCCGGGAGAGAGGGTAGAGTGATGGAGGTGCTGACTGCAGTGGGAGGAGAGGAGGAGGTGGGGAGGCCAGTACAGAGGAGGAGGATAGATATACTCCCACCTCCTGCACCTAGGACAGGCCGAGTGGGAGGAGTGGCACTAGCACAGGTACCACTACGGGTTCAAGTGCCGGGTCACGTAGAGGATGCTCAGATCCGGACTCTACAGATCACTATGCAGCAGCTGCAGGCACAACTTTTGACTTATCAGCGGCAGATTTCTCAATTGACCACTGAGAGAGATACAGAGATGGAGCGGCGGGGTCGAGCAGAGGAGGCCTTAGCGACCGTACAGAGAGCAGCGGCGGGTGGTCCCTTGAGAGACACCCTTAGAGAGCTGACACAGAGTGGAGGCTGCGTATTACAGGCGTCACTATGAGGCGGCAGTACCTAGAGATCGACGTGTCGAGAGTTTTGCACAGTCGAGATCGAGTCGATCTCGAACTGCTGGGACACGATCTGAGAGCCGTGGAGTGACAGGGCCAGTGGGACAGGACCCTCCTGCAGATCCGGGGGTGAGCACGTCGGGAGCTAGACAGGATCCTCCTGGAGATCCAGGAGCAGGTGCATCAGAAGCCAGACCATCTCCATCAGGGGATAGTCACACTTGAGAGACATGGTCTCTATTGTATTTTGAGCAGTGTATTCTTTGTTCTGGACACAGTTTTGACACATTTTGTAGATTTTGATCATTTTTTGAGAGAGATATATATATATATAGAGCACCAGTTTTGATCGATGTGATGTGTTTTTGGATTTATTTTTATGTGTGCTACTTCCGTTTATATGATGATGTAATGCTTATATATATGCTGTAATGTGTGATGTAGGATGTATGTTTTTATATGCTGTGAGATGTATCTTGAAAATGAGATGTATGATTTTAATATGCTGCTACATGTAAGATAATATGATGTAAAATGATGTAATGATAATGATGTGCAACTAATTGTAAAATGAGATGCAACTAATTGTAAAATGATATGCAACTACATGTAAAATGATATGCAACTAATTGTAAAATGATATGCAACTAATTGTTTTTGGAGCATCTCTCATTCTGTATTTGCCATCTGATATAGCTATTTGTTTGCTTTCTTTGTAAATATCATCATGGAGCATTTATTGATTTTTGGATATGTTGAAAATTTATACAAGCATAATGGTATAATTAAACCATAATGACCTGAGTAAAATTTACATGATTTTTAATTTTGCAAGATAGCACAAGCATCAAGGTATAATTGAACCAGGACGACCTGAGTGCGTATTGCGTAAACATACAAGATTAGATCATTTATATGCGTGAAATGGAATTAGGCCTTCAGTGATATGGATCACGTCTCGAGGCAAATATTCACACAGTACAAGTGATTGCCTCCCAGAAAGAAGACTAAGAAAAATTTTGGAAGTTCCTCATGATCTCTAGCTTTGAAGCTTTTGATGAGATAAGGAGAATATTCCAATTTATTTTAAAAAGTTCAAAATGCAAAATAATCAAGACTTTAATGTGATAATGCAACATTTAGTACTTCAGAAAATCATCCATCCTTAAGTTTCTTGTGTATTGTTCGTGTTTTGTGTTGTTTGTGATGAAGCGTAGTTTTGTTTGTTGGATGTCCTGTGTTTGAGGTTTTGCAATAGTTGGAATGTTTTGAATGTTTGCAAGTTTTTGAACAGCCTAATGCCCCTAGATGAGTGTTCTTCTGGATATGATTATGTACAGTGATTTCCAAGCCATGGTGGAATGTGGTAGATGAATAACTCAGGATAGTGACTACGCTAAGTATGTCCTGGATGGATAGATGCTAAGTGTCGGGCGATGGCCGATAGTGTTTTGATGGATATAATGGCATGGATATAGATAAAGGAGCCGGCCTTTCACAAGGGCGCCTTTTTACCAGGTTTTCACCATTTGTTTTTATTGTACTTTGTATTTTTGCTTTTTCTGGATTTTTTGATTTTTTTTATGTTTGTTTTTGGCTTTTTCCGTGCACTAGGCTACCTTAAGTATAGTACTTCTTTAGATGAATGCTGTTAGTTGGATCATCAAGCACATCTCCTTCAGAATTTGTTAGCTGATAGGCACCTGATCCATAGACTGAAATGATGACATAGGGACCCAACCAGTTAGGTTCAAACTTCCCTTTCTTTTCTCTATCTTGCTGGTTTCTTGGATTTTCTTTTAGGACTAGATCACCAATCTTGAAGCTGCGAGGAACGACCTTATGATTGTAGCTCCTGCACATGCGTTGCTGATATGCTTTGAGATGAGTATAAGCATGTTGGCATCTTTCATCTAATAGTTCCAGTTCTTGCAGTCGGTTGACCCGATACTCTTCATCTGGAATCAAACCTTTCAAAGAGACTCTAAGAGATGGAATTTCTACCTCCAAGGGTAAAATAGCCTCTGATCCATATACCAAGGAATATGGTGTTGCCCCTATAGGTGTGCGGATGCTAGTCCTGTAGGCCCAAAGTGCTGGATTGAGTTGTACGTGCCAATCTTTGCCTGCATCATTTACTATTTTCTTGAGGATTTTTAGGATCATTTTGTTAGATGCTTCTGCCTGACCATTTCCTTGTGGATAGTATGGTGTAGAAAACCGATGTTGGATTTTGAATTTTTCACATAGTTCCTACACATCTTGGTTTTTGAAACATCGTCCATTATCTGTGACGATTGAACTTGGAATACCATATCTGCAGATCAGATAATTCAGGATAAAAGAGGCAATTTGTTTCCCAGTCACTGTGGTCATGGGAACTGCTTCGATCCATTTGGTAAAGTATTCTGTGGCAGTTATGATGAACTTATGTCCATTTGAAGATGAAGGATGTATTTTGACTACCAGGTCCAATCCCCATTGACAAAATGGCCAGGATGTGGTAAATGGTTGCAGTTCCTGTGCTGGTGCATGTATCAGATTGCCATGGATTTGGCATTTAGGACATTTCTTGGCGAAATGATATGAGTCTTTCTCCATTGTAGGCCAATAGTATCCCATTCGTAGAAGCTTTTTAGCAAGAGTAGTGCCACTCGAATATGTGCCACAAATACCTTCATGAAGCTCGTGTAAAGCTAAATCAGAATCATTACGATCAAGACAACGAAGAAGAGTACCATCTAGACCTCGACGATATAAGGTATCAGCGGTAAGGGTGTAACGGGCAGCTTGTCGGATAAAGTTACGTTTTTGGTTACGGGATTGGTCAATGGGTAAGATATTATGCTTGAGGTAGTCGTATATTGGTCCATATAACGGAGAATCTAAACCGGTTAAGGCATATATAACATGGGATTCAGAGTGGTCATAGGCGGGGGAGAACAGTTGCTCTACCAAGAACTCATAACGACTCTGTTGTTCTGGAATTTGTAGTAATGAAGCGATTGTAGCCATTGCATCGGCTGCTTTGTTACTCAACCTTGGTATTTGTTCAAAGGTGATGTGCACAAAATACTGTTTGAAGTCATCCACCATCCGTTTGTAGGGGAGTAACTTATCATCCTTTGTCTGATAGTTGTTGTTGATTTGATTGATGACCAGTTGTGAGTCTCCATAGACTTTCAATTCTGTGATTTTCCATTCGACAGCCATTTTTATGCCTATGACCAATGCTTCATATTCAGCCATATTATTTGTACATGGAAACATAAGCCTGTATGATCTCGGCATAGTGTGTCCTTCAGGGGTGATGAATAGAATGCCAGCCCCTGAACCATGTTGTGTAGAGGATCCATAAAAGTATAGGGTCCATTGTTTGGAGGAAAGAGCAAAAATATCCCTGTCTGGAAATTCAATGTCCATGGTTTGCTTTCCTGGTAACGGTGCTTCAGCCAGCTGATCTGCAATTGCCTGTCCCTTGATGGCTCGTCTTTCTATGTAGTGGATGTCGAATTCACTGAGAATCATAACCCATTTAGCCAATCGGCCTGTGAGAGTGGCCTTGCTGAGTAGATACTTGAGAGGATCAATTTTGGCTACTAGCTTGATAGTGTGTGCTAGCATATAATGTCGGAACTTTTGAGACGCAAAAACAACTGTTAAGCAAGCCTTTTCAATGAATGTCTAATTGAGCTCATAGCCATTCAATGTTCTACTGATGTAATATATGGCGCATTCCTTTCCTTGTTGATCTTCTTGTGCCAATAGTGCCCCCAGTGAAACATCTGTCATTGAGATATACAATATAAGAGGCTTTCCTGCAATCGGTGGTACTAGAACTGGTGGATTCATCAGGTACTATTTAATTTGGTAAAAAGATTCTGCACATTTAGTCTCCCATTTGAATGGCACATTTTTGTGTAGCAAGTGGTTAAATGGCAGACTTTTATCTGCTAGTTGAGCGATGAATCGCCTGATTGATTGAAGTCGTCCTTGGAGAGATCGAAGTTGACTGATATTCTTTGGTGGTGGCATATCCATGATGGCTTGTACCTTTGCTGGATCAACTTCAATACCTTTAGCTAAGACGATGTAACCTAGTAACTTGCCTGATGTAACCCCGAAGACACACTTCTTAGGGTTGAGTCGGACCTTGAATTTCTGCAACCGATCAAAGATTTTTGTTAGGATGCCAAGATGTTCAGCTCTGGTGTAAGATTTTGCTAGTAAATCGTCCACATAGTCTTCCATGAATGTGTGCATCATATCATGGAATATTGTTGTCATTGCTCTTTGATAAGTGGCTCCGGCATTCTTCAAGCCAAAAGGCATAACATTCCAACAGTATGTTCCCCAAGGACAGGTGAATGTTGTTTTGTCTTGATCTTCAGGAGCTATTTTGATTTGATTATAGCCTGAGAAACCATCCATTAATGAGAGCATTGCATGGCCTGCTGTGAGATCTACAATTATATCAATACTTGGTAGAGGAAAGTCATCCTTTGGGCAAGCTTTATTGACATCTCTGAAGTCAGTACATATTCTAATACTGCCATCTGGTTTTGAGACTGGAACAATGTTAGAAATCCATTCTGCATAGTCAATAGGTCGAATGAATCTGACATCTAATAATTTCTTTAATTCCGTTTTGACCATGAGTGCTATCTGTGGATTCATCTTTTGTAGTTTCTGCTTGACTGGGTTGACCCCCGTAGAGATGGACAAATGATGCATGATTAGGTGTGGATCCACTCCGGGCATATCAGCATATGACCAGGCAAAGTTAATTTGTTGTCCTTTAAAGAAGATGATGAATGTCGATCTTTCCTCCTCTGTCAGAGATTCTGCAAGGTGAATGTTTCTAGCTGCTTCGGTGGTACCAATGTTGACTGATTGAGTGGGCTCAATCAATATGGGTGATTGTTCATGAAAATGTTCAGGAAGAGTGTCAAGTCTCCCATCGTTAGGTGCCTTAAAAAGGTTTTCACCCTCAGATGCGTCCTTTATTTTTACTTTTTTGGGATTCATTGCTGCCATTGACTGGTTTTCAGCATTGGATTCATTATTTGATTCATTTTTGCGACTGAGAGACTTGGCACTCCTTGAAGAACAGACATCGTTATTCGGTTCACTGGTAGAGCCTATTTCGGGATTTATGGTACATAGGTAGTGGATAATAGATTTATCATCTGGAAAAACTAGGATATCGTGAGTCTCAGGTTCAGTCCAGTCAATGAGATCAGGGAAGACGAGTGGTAAGGAATCATTGGGCGGGTCAAGTTCAGCTACTGTAAGTGTTAGGATACAGTTATCATCGTGATGGGTCTTGTTTTTAAAGAAGTTTAGGGTTTCATCGAGGTCTTCAATGGTATCATCTTCTACATAGACTTGTTCGTAATATTTCTGTTCGCTTTCCTGAACGTCATAGATATGTTGTGGTCCAAATTCAAGAGGTCTATCTTCTGCGTTATGTTCTTCTTGAGAAATGGATATGAAATCAGTATCATCTGGGATATTTGTAGTAGTATCAGAGCAGGTACCTCATTCATATTCATTTGAATCTGTCTCATAGGCATCATCCCAAATTCTATCTGTGCTATAAACAGGTATGTTGTATGGCGAAAACAAATCCTTGATGATAGATACTATTTTGATATTCTGTGTTGATTCTGTATCCGATCCATCTACTACAGTTTGGATTTGTTCATAGATTGTGCTTCCCCTGGAAGGAATGATGGTTTCTTGTGATGATATGTATTGTTCTTGAGCCATTGGTGTGTGAATATGAGCCACTGCTGCAGATATGGCCTTCTTATGATTCAAAAGCTTTCCCTGATGTATCTTCTAATCTTGACGTTCTCGTGCCTTGCGGATTGTGTCTGCTGATTCAAAGAGAGCTTCCTGCCAGGATTCTTCCTTGTATTTCTTCTTTTCCTTCCATTGAGGTTTTGCATTTGTGTGTGGCGGCCTTTTCAATAGGAAAGTGAATTTAGAACCTAATCCTGCTTTATTTCTACTAGGTTGTGAAGGAAGATCTATAGGTTCAGTGACTCCTTCTTGGTGTTTCCCAATAGGTCCTTTACCGCCATATCCCATTTGTTTCATAATCAAGTAGCCTTTTCCATACAGGTGCATTGGTAGAACAATGTCTAGAGTGGCCACTCTATTAGCTTCTTCTTCATCTTTGTATAGCCAGCTAAGAACATCCTTATCTTCTGATTCATGTGCTAGAGTCCCCAATTGGATGAAGGTACCATCAAATTTAGTTATGGGCTGAGTTGCCAGATGTGTTGATAGAGTAGGTAAACCATGCGATCTAGGTGATGTTGGCAATCTGGTCAAACACAAAGGCTCCATAGAGTATTCGCCCATGCCTTGGTCTTTGATTTGCATTTTCTATTTGAAGTCTCCCCATAAGGAGTTGGATTTTACTGTTGGTGGATCAGATGTTGAAGACCGCTGCTTTTCTCTGTTATAAGGAACCAAATTGTCTTAGGCTGCCCCCATTGCATTACAATGTTGAAATGGATTGTGATCAGCTAATATGGAGATTTCCTGTCCATCATAAGGAAACTTGACACACTGGTGGTATGTAGAAGGTACTGCTTGCATTTCATGTATCCAGGGTCGGCCTAATAAGATATTGTAGGTGAGATCAATATCTAAGACTTGACATATAGTATCTTTTTGCACTGGTCCTACCTGAATAGGCAATATCACTGTTCCTTTAGAGGACCTTTCCTCATCATCATATGCTTTTATGGTAATCTTTTTACAAGGATCAATAGATTCTTCTGAGAAACCTAGTGCACAGATAAGCTTTAAAGTACATATATTAAGTCCAGCTCCTCCATCTATTAAGACTCTTTTGACACGGTGTTTGCAAACAATGACTTCAATGTGTAGAGGAGTATTATGCGGATGACTTAATGAAGTATTATCATACTCTGAGAAGGTGAGGTTATGAGATTCTGTCATGTGGGCAACCATAGCTTGAAATCTGTCTGTATCCAGATTTTGATGTACATTTGTTTCTAATAGTGCTTGCTCCAATATGTCTTTGTGTCTTGGAGATAGTTTCAACAATTCCAAGATAGATATCTAAGCCGGAGTCTTGCGCAGTTGGTTAACTAAGTCGTATTGGACCTTTGGTGTGGTAGTTGGAGGTGCAGTATGTCCCTTCAAGACATATTTCTGAGTCCGGGTTGTTACATTGACAGATTCATGATCACGTTTATCTTGAATGGTTATAACATTGAC
Source organism: Cryptomeria japonica (assembly GCF_030272615.1). Classification (NCBI taxonomy): domain Eukaryota; kingdom Viridiplantae; phylum Streptophyta; class Pinopsida; order Cupressales; family Cupressaceae; genus Cryptomeria; species Cryptomeria japonica. The sequence goes on from NC_081412.1 coordinate 511,615,524, forward strand.
TTGATGGTCATCGGCCGATATGTTATTGATTGTGTCGTTGTAGATGTGATTAATATGAGCTCCGTGGGTATCATTTGAAGTTGATGCTCCATCTTTGTTATAATTTGGTAAAGGATCTTTGAAGGCTTCGTGATCATTATTTGTTTTGAGACCATCCACCGTTAAGTCACCTCGATCAATCATGTCTTGGATTATGTGTTTCAATCTCATGCACTCGTTTGTTCTATGACCTTTGTTTCGATGAAAATCACAATAGTGTGAATCATTCCACCAAGGTGGTTTGATTGGAGGTTCATAATTGTTGATTGGAGGTAAAGAAAGAACTTTGTTTGCCAACAGCTCTCTGAATGCAGACTCTAATGATTGGCCCAATGGTGTGAAGATACGCTTATGGAAGTTGTTGGTGTTGTTGCGTGAATTGTTGTTAGGCCCTGGGTTCAGGTTTTTGTTTTGATTATCGTTGGCGTTGTTGGTATTGAGTTGTCCTTGAGCATTGTTTGGTGCATATGTGTTAGCACTGGGAGTAGCATTTTTAGGATTTTTCGTATTTTGAGTATTTCCTGATAAGGCAAGCACTGGCTGTTTAGATTGTGGATCATATGATTCATTGTTGCCTTCATTTTTGTTTCGCGTCCAAAATCGAGTTTTGTCGAGATTGGTGTTGTTTTGATTATTGTAGTTTGATGAGTTCGTCCCTTCTTTGTAGAACTTGAGTGTTCCCTTTTTGACACAAGCTTCCTCTACTTGGATGCCATTTTCGATCAATTTGTCAAAAGATGGTATGCATTGAAGTTTGAGTCTGTAACTCATTTCACCATTCAAGTTATCAATGAAGATTTCCATTTTCTCTTTTTCAGGAATATCTCGAGGATATCTTGGTACCATGCATCGCCAACATTGAAGGAATATCATGAACGTTTCATTGTTCTTTTGTTTGGTGTTGCAGCTATCTAGCATGGTTATGGCATGTTGGATGTTGTAAGAATAATGGGTGATGAACTTGTTAACCAATTCGTCAAATGATCTAACAGGTGGTGTAATCTTGGATAACCATTCCATTGTTTGTCCTCCCAGGCTTCTTGGGAATAACCTCATCAGATAAGTGTCATTATGAGCAAATTCAAGACTCATAGTACAAAATTCTCGAACATGATCTCGAGGATCACCTTTCCCATCATATTTATCAAATTTGGGAATGTCTGAGTTTGGAGGAAAAGGTATCATGTTTAAGCTTCTGTCAAATGGATAAGGACAGATTTCGTTTATAGAGTACCGCACTGTTGTCCCTTGTTGCATATCGTGTATTTGTCTTTGTAACATTTGCATTTGTTGAGTAAGAGCAACCAAGGGCGCATTATCTTGCCAAGGGAAGAGTTCTTCCCTCGTATTTGTTCTTAACTGAAAAGGTGTAGTAAATGGTATGTGTTGTTCTGGGATTTCGAACGCAGGTACTCGCATTTCTGGTATATGTTGTTCTGGAATATGCTGTTCAGGTACGCGAGTTTCTTCTTCCCTTTGTTGTTCTTGATATGTATATTGTTGAGACCCTGTTTGAAAGACGTTTGCGTTGAAATCTCCAGGAAGTTTGACGCCTTTGCTTGTAAGCATGAGTAGATATTTTTCTTTGTCATTTTCCATGAGTTTTTCAATGAGTTTTTGGAATGAAGGATTTTCTTGGCATTCCTGAAGAATTGCGTCAGTAATTTCAGGATCTTCTGAGGATGGAACTTCAAAAGGATTTGATAATCTGCGATTCATACTTGATTCCGCGGGTGTCTCACTTTGTTTGTTTCATTGAGAACGAGTGATAGGCATTTTAATAGAAACTTTCAGTGATGAAGGGAACAAAGTCCTCGTTGATGTTTTGCTCTGGCATTGGTGGTTCTGGTCGAGATGTGTTATATGTGATGCACTCGTCGGGGAGGAATGCTGGATTGATCTTTCCTCCGCGGTTTATCTTTTGATTAAAAGCAGACTTTTGACAGTATGCTCTTGTTTTCAGAGGTTCTTTATCAAATTCGCTGGATTTGTTTTGGATATAACGTTTGACGTGATGAAGAAATACCCGATGGGATTTGAAGAGTTGACGATTGATGTATAAAAATTTGTTTCTCTTGATGAATTTGGAGAAGCTCGGTTGTTGTTTCTTTAACGTGATGTTGCGATAGAGGTTCTTTCTTCTCAGAATGAGGGGATTAGTCATGCATGAGTGATCAATGATTTCCTTTGATTTGTTTGGATTTAGTTGATTCTTGTTTTGAAAATTTCAAATCTTACTTTATCAGAGTGAAAGTTTAGCTATCCCTTCATAATAAAGCGTGTCAAATGATATGGACAAGAGTTTCCCGATCTGGAAACTGGATTTGACAATTTGAAGATTTTAAACAAGTGTTTTTGAGATAAAATCCGTAAGATGTTTAAAGGATTTGATTGATACTGATGATGAAAAGTTTCCGGATTATGATAGGAAAGACGTCCTCTATTGCTCGATTCATTTTCGGATTTGGACAACCTTGTTTGACACAAATTTGACTTGAGAAATAGTTTTAATGATTTGTTTTTGTCACTCTGGTTTGATAAAAGACGTGTTTTGATGAAATTTTTTTTTTGAGATTTTCAAAATTTTTGGTTTTTCAACTCTCTGTTTTTCTCCTTTTTCTCACGCACTAAAACAGATGTTCAATGCGCTACTTAATTTTCCTGATGCGCTAAAATGATTTCCCTACGCGCTACTCTGCCCCCGGTTACGCGCTAAAATATTGAATTCTGGAAAATTTTGTTTTTGACTGTGAAATATGTACGCGCTAGACTGGGCTTCAGACGCGTTAACTGTTTAGGCCAATGCGCTAAAACAGGCCTTCTACGCGCTAAACTATTTGTTCCACGCGCTAAAATACGCTGTTTGGAATTTGCTGTGAAGTTTTTTTGGGAAAACAACGCGCTACGCTGTGCCTTCTACGCGCTAACATAGGACACCTAAGCGCTAATGTTTTCCTTATACGCGCTAGAATATGTTTTTCACGTGCTAAAAGATTGTTCTTTGTTTTGCTTTACAGTTGAAACGCTACTGTTTTTGTTGCACGCGCTATTTTGTTCTGTGGATGCGCTAAAATAACTGTTTGACGCGCTAAGATGTTTCTCCTACGCGCTAAACTGACCTGATTTTTCCTTTTGGTGTTTTTGTGATGATTTTGATTTTTGTTGAAAGAATTTTTCAAGTATGATGGATGATTTTCTGAAATACAAAATGCAAGCACAGCACACAAAGTACAATTATTTCACTTAATCTAACATAAAGTGTATGTTCTGTCGAGGATGTGTTCAAATCCCCAATGTTTTAACAAGTTGGATACAAGATAAACACTTCAGAAAAACTCTTTATTCAAGGGTCATAAGCAACATCATAGCCCACTAGTCTCGATACTCCGTTAGCTCAAACAGCCATGTCACCCCCTAGAGGGCGCCCGTTTTTTTGCCTTTTGCCAGAAGTTAACCCAAAGTGAATTGCTTCACAGTTGAGTAGTTATCTTGGGAGATATATGGTGAGTAATCTTGGGGGCAGATTCTTCCCCACCCTTGCACTATGATGTTACAAATGTTTGGATACTGACTCAGCTCAAAGTTTCTAATGCTAAGGTTCTTAATTAGGCTTCCCATTCGGCCGTCAGTGATAAACTCCCTCAAGAGGCTTCCCAACCTTTAGAACAAAGGCTTTACGTATCTCGAGGATACTGGGGGAAGGCTAATCACTGCGCGCAACTGTTGAAAAGGACTTTCGTCACTTTCCACATTTGATTATAGTGGGTTGGAATTCTTGGCGTCAAAGTCGTTCCCCACTTAGGTCATTCCCTTCACACCGGCCATAAACGGCTTTAAGAGTTGATTGCAACTCCTCGGGAAGGCAGGCCTGCTAAAGGATTTATTGCTTGAAATACTGAAAGCATAAGAGTGGTTTGGCTCTTTGGTCACCCAGTTAAGGGGAGAGCATATACCTTCCACTTTCGAGACAAGGCAAATAAGTTTGTTCTTTTTAACCCTTAAGACAATAATTTGCTAACTTCTAATTTGGAGATGTTGCTCCAATAAGCATGATGTTCTTTTTAATCCTTTATAGCAATAATTATCTAATCTATGGAAAATAGATCATCAACAAAGCAAATTTCAATTTTCGGAGGTCAACAAAAGAAATACGTTTTGCTTTAAAAGCAAACTTCCTCTCTTTACCTGCAAGAAACTTGTTAAAAATCCTGCAAATAGACAGAACAAGAAAATTGTTAGTTTGTTTTGGGGGACTTCCACAAGTCTAACTTTTTGAATTCGGTTACAAAATTTTTTTTTTTTTTTTTTGTTTGTTTTGTTTGTGATGTGCTACAAAACAAACTGTAAGCGCTACAATACACGGTGGATGCGCTACTGTTTCTCTTCTGTGCGCTATTCTGTGTGTCAGACGCGCTAATCTGTGGTTTGGTTTTCCCGCGGTCTGTTGTGTAGGAAAATTTTTGAATTTGAAGCGCTAACTGTTTGTTTCAACGCACTGGAATATGTAGTCGAAGCGCTAAAATTTGGAGCGGATGCGCTAGTCTGTCGGGTATATGCGCTAATCTGTGTTTCGCCGGCGTTGACACCTACAGGAAAATTTGTCAAAGAGTATCATGCGCTAAAGAACAGTTTTAACGCGCTAAGACAGAAAGCACACACGCTAAACAGTAGGCTAGAAGCGCTATACTGTTAGGTGGATGCGCTAAAATATCTATTAGACGGGCTAATTCTATTTTCCCGCGTACCTGCAAAAGTCTTCAAATTCAAAAAATGATAGGTTATTGGGGTTCGTGCCCCACGATGGGCGCCAGAAATGTATGTGGGAAAAGTGGGTGAATATAATTTAAAATGTGAAAATTTTGTTAAATACCAATCCACACACACACACAGGACTTCTTGATGCAAGCTATGGAGTAACGTAGCGTTACTCAGCTTCCCAAGGAGGGTCCCATGGTTCTCTATCTCACAATGTCCCTCAAACCAATGTTTTGCTCTCAGATTACTGAGCAAAATGGCTTAGGGATGGCAAATATGAGAACGAGAGAGATTTTTAATCAATTTTAGTATGAGATGAATGTTAAGCTATATGTGATACTAAAATGCAATAGACTAAATGATAAGATGACATGGTTAGTATGAATACTATCCTAGCATACTATATTTAATCTATGATTGAACTAAATGATAAAGAACTTATTCTAAACATGCATATTCATGATTAATTCTGATCTAAAGAGAGGCTAAATGATGAGCATAAAATGATATGAAAGCTTGAAACAATTTGAGCATAAGTGTGATGCTTCAAATTTGAAAGATGATTGTTAAGAATGGAGGAATGAGAGCTCTATTTATAGCACAAACAGGGCAATGGATGGTCAGGATTGAAAGGTTTAATCAAGGGCCAAGTTTGAAAGTTGGGGATCCATGTGCACAATTTGCACCAATGAAATGATGACAAATGTCAATCTAGGATTGGGTTGAAAGAAGAGGTTGGAGGCATTAAAGGCCTGAGGAGACCTCATGGTTATCTAAAGGCTAAGGGTCAAGTCTAAGTTAGGTTTACCCAATGAATTAGGATCTAATCCAAAGATAAACCTTTTTGCAAATGATTAAGAGATAATCATGGTCAAAGCATTAATGACCTGATGAGACCCTTGGGTTGGATAGAGGTTGAGTCAAAACAAATGTTTTAACCATGTGGGAGGGTTTGAAATAACCATTAATGGTTATTGGAGACTTTGGGGATTAAGTGGTTGAAGGTTGGAAGCCTTCAATGGTTTTCAAAGACTTTGGGGGTTTTGGTGGTTGAAGGTTGAAAACCTTCAATGGTTATCCAAGACTTTGGGCCATTTGAGAAGTGACCTCCCTTTGCTTAGGGATGTGACAAAGTTTAGAGGAGGGTTCGTTTAATTAGAATCGATTAGAAGATTCTAGAAGGGATTAGGAAGTGGTTTGGGATTTTGCAAGTGGATGGGGGATAATAGGATTTAATTGAATTATTTGATTTTCATTCAATTTGGTTGTAATTAAATAAATTTGATTTATTCAATTTAGGATAACTATTTAATTAAATTTGAATTTAATTAAAAGTGGCTAGGGGGATTTAATTGAATAAAATGATTTATTCATTAAATGGTATAGTGAATTTTATTTAAATAAATTGAGTAATTCACTTAATAAAATAGAAGAATGTGGATAATTTAATTAAATTGGATTTAATTAAATAGGGAAATGAACATAAAATATTCATTTAGGAATATGGTCATTTTTATACGTCTACAATGTCTATTGTTTTTTAAATTTTTTTGAAAAAAAATTGATATTTTTTTAATAAATTCAAAGAGATTTTTTATTGCTAAAAAATGCTGAAAATCAGGGGTTCTAGTCGACATCACCAAAAAAAATGAAAACGAACTTTTTTTTTTAATTTTTTTTTCCAAATAAAGAACATATATATGCAGTGTTAAAAAAAATAAATTAATTTTGATGTATATTTTTCTCGTTATAATATTATGAAGTCCAATATAGCTAAATTTGTTAGTTTTTATTTAGCATCACCTTTTGACTACTAAATTTATCAATATCAAAATAAAAAAAACCCTATTCGAGAAGATTCTCTCATCTAGTGAAAAAAAAAAAAAAAAAAAAATTTAATATCATTTAATATAATTTGTTTTAATTTTTTTTAATATCATTTAATATTTGTTTTAATTTCTAATCAATTTGTTTTTGAACTTTAAAAACCTACTCACAATGTTTAATTAATAAAAATAAATAAAAATAATCAATATAGTAAAAAATTTATATGACCAGATTTGTGACTTTGAGCTCTACAAAAAGGTATTTTTGGATTTTTGTAAAACAAAAATTGTTTGACGAAAAATAGGGCAAAAGTTAAAATTTGTTGAAATGCAGAGTTTTTGAGCATTTTGGTGCCACATCACATGACACCAAAGCTAGTTTGGTCGGACTGAGTTCGGTCAAACTACTTGGCGCCATAATCGATCCCCCACCTGACCAGGGGACAAAATGGGACTTTTTTGTGTTTTTTGTTGTCTTATTTACAAAGTCAATCGATTAGGTTATCAAGATTAATTTGAAGGTCATTTGGACGTATTTTTGTGGACAACTTTTAAAAGGTATTTTTTATTCAATTTAATATTTTTTTATGTTAATTTTAATTTATTAATATAAATAATATTTTAATATTTATATTATGTGTGTAATTGGATGTAAAATTATTAAATTGAATTAAAGTGACACAACATTGAATTTTTACACATTTTTCTTTTAAATAATGTTAAAAAAATAGAAAATTTATCTACATGTCTGTTTGTTTCTCCTTTCTAGTTTAATTAAGCTCACATCTTTATTTCATTTTGGGGTTAATTAACTTGTTTGAAGTGTCTTGTTCCTTTGGCATGCTTTCTGTTTAGATAAAACCCTAAAGATGATAACATAAGTATCTGAACTCGCCTCGTCTTCCATGGGCATTGGGTATAAAAAATTCGTTATCATCTTCTTTTTAGGTAGAAGGGCATGCCCTCTCGAGAAGCCTATAAGGCCAAGTGAGAGGGGAATGATCCAAGTAGTACTTCTTCAGCCCACTATATAAATTAATACATTAGGTGAAATCCACAACAATGTGTGTATGTATGTCTGTACATATGCATGTATGTGTGTATGTGCATGCATGTGTGTATGTGTGTGTATGTGTACGTATGTGTGTATGTGTATGTGTATGTATGTATGTATGTATGTATGTATGTATGCATGCATGTGTATGTGTATGTGTGTATGTGGGTGTATGTGTGTATGTGTGTATGTATGTATGTATGTATGTATGGATCTATGTATGTATGTATGTATGTGTGCATGTATTTATGTATGTAGGTGTATGCGCATGTGTATGTATGCATGTGTGTATGTGTGTGTGTATGAGTATATGTATGTCTGTATATATACATGTAGGTGTATGTATGTGTGTATGTATGCATGTCTGTATATATACATGTGGGTGTATGTATGTATGTATGTATGTATGTATGTGTGTATGTACATGTATGTTTATGTGTGTATGTGTATATATATATATGTATGTATGTGTGTGTATGTGTATGTATGTATGTGTTTGTGTATACATACATATACACATACATACATACATGTACACACACATACACCCATACACACATATACACATACACATGCATACACATGTACATACATACACATAGACACACATAGATGCACATACACACACATATACACATATACTCACATACATGTACACGTACATACATACATAGACATGTACATACATACATACATACACACATGTACATCTATGTATGCATGTGTACGTGTGTGTATGTGTATTTGTATGTATGTGCACATGAGTGTGGGTGTGGGTGTAGGTGTATGTGTCTATTTCTTTGTATACATATGAGGATTCTTTTTTTTATGTGTAGTGTATTGATTATAATTTTTTATGGTTTATATGTAAGGGTAATGAGAAAATGATTTTTTTTTTAATTATTTAATAGGTATATGTGCATATTTTTCTAATAGTTTCATGGTGTTAGTTTTCAAATTTTGCTAGGTTTAATTTTTTTTTTACATTTTTCTAATGTTTTCATTCTAAACTTTTTTTAAAAATTGATAAACTAAAGAATAAAAAAACTTATAGCAATAAATATACTAATTTTTTAAACTACAAAAACAAAACAAAAAAAAAGGAAAAAAAATGAACCTACTTGGGAAAATGGGGCTGAAAATAAGCTCCTTCTGATTGTGGCCGAACTCCCAAAACTCCTCAAGGTGCAAATGAGGGTCAGTTGGCAAAAAAATTGGTTTATATAACCGATAGTCCAACCGGACTGAGTTCGGTCGAACTCGGTCCGACCAGACTCCCGACACCATTTCGGCGCCACATAAGCACCACACGGGTCGAGGGTAGTCTGATCGGACTTAGTCCAGTTGGACTACCCTTAGTTAGCATCAAGTGTGACACAACTCCATGCTTTTCCCCACAAGCTTACAATATTATACCTATATAAGACTAAGAAATGAAATGGTGATATTTTTTACACCTATTTATAATGGTGGAGGGTTCTTGCAATTTACTTCTCTTGGCTCATCCTTCAATGATAAAATGTCAATATTGCTTTCAAAACCACTAACAAGAAATGACAAATTTTTCATCGTTGAGTTCATTATGTTTCTACATTTGATTAGATCATTTAAAAGTGGGTTTCTATTGGAAAGGTCCTCATCTAAAAAGTTTTGGTCAAAATATACAATAAATATAACAATACATTGAATGATAAATCTATATTTTATGCTAAAATATAAAAAAATAGTCAATAATGTGGTCATTTACTCAAAATGCATTCAAACAACACAATCATCTCAAGAATCTAAATTTGTGAATTCTATCCAATGACACAACAATATCACTAGATTTTATAGGGAAAACCAAACTAAAAATTTAATCTAAAATAGAAGTGTGACTCCTCAGTGGAACCCAAAGAGGTCATGATTCAAAAATTGGTTCAAGAAAACATTGTAACATTTCTTGCCACTAGAACATTCAATGAAAAAAAAAATCCCACATTGTATAAAGATAATGAAGTATGTGAATACCATAGTATCATTAGGCCACTCAAAAAATTAAGTGTATAGAACTCAAGAACTATATCTAGGATATTTTAGATAGTGGAGATATTGAAATCAAGGGCACCTCATCAAATGATCAATTGGGTGTATATCAAAATCCTTTTTTCAGTCATGATCATTCCATGTCCTACCAAGGTAACTCCCACAATATAAATTCCATGGAATTCTCATCCTCCAACTCCTAATATGATTATATTGTAGAACATATCAAACAAGTAAACATGTGAGTTTCCATCATTAAAATTAAATCTCCTAACTATGCCATCACTACAAGGCATGGAAGATTACTATTTAATGGGCCTTTTCATACCCATCCTCTACACAATCCACACTATATAACCTTCTAGAACACCTTGGGAAAACTTCAACATGTATAACATGAAAAAATGTGTGTACTTTTGTTATATAATATTTTTTTTGTGTTTCTCAAAACTATGTTCTTATGTAACTAAACAAACACTATCTTGTCATTTTGAAAAAACATTAGAACATATATGAGGTTTCATTAAGTAAATACTTTCGTAAGGTATTTTTTATGAATTATACATTTGAAATAATGAGTCCATAAGAAGTTATAAGGAGCTTAAAATGTCATCCACACAACATAAACTACAAAGAAAATCAATTACAAAATTTTGAAATATTTTAAATCAGAACTTTACATAAATTCTTCTTTATTATTATTTTTAAACACAGTATAAATAAAAAAAAATTCTTTCGTAGTTTACTATCTTAATACAAGTTAAGAAAAAATAGATGCAAGGATCTTTGAATTTAATCAAAATTAATCATAAATTATTGGGTGATTAGTTTTACATCATGTATATTTAAAAATTTGAGTTACTTTAGTAAATCCCATAGAAAACTACAATCTGAGTCATATGTATGTGCTCACATCCTTGCAATCACAAAGAATACAGTATATTGACACAACTAGATAAGTACATACATTGTGAAGCTTCAAACCTTTTCAATGTAGAGGATATTATAACAAAATATCTCTTCCAAAGTCTTCACCTCTAGCTTTTTTGGGTACTTCAATTTTTGGATAATTTTCTTAGAACATTGTGTAGAGGAAAAAATAATTCACTTTTCGAATGTTTCTTTTTCTTATTTTTCTTTTCTTAAGAAAAAAATATGTTTTAATTTTTTCATATGTCACTCATTTTTATTTTTTTTGTTATATTTATATTTTTTTATCAATAAAAATGGAAATAAACCACATTCATTCTTATTTTTCTTGGTTATATTTATATTTTTTTATCAACAGAAATGGAAATAAACCACATTCATTCAAATCACATCTAGCAAGAAAATTAAACTATATTTTAATGTTTTTTATCTATATGTATTAAATGGTGTTGCTATTTTTAAATTTTTGCCAAACCTAACTACAAGCTAAGCATTTCACATTTGATGGCACAACCCTAGCCTATACTAGAATGGGAGTTTTTGAATATGGTATAGAATCCATCAAGCATAAAGGAAAGAGAGAGTTTTTTTAGACATTTTAGTTTTTGGAGCTTCTCATGATATGGTTCTAATGAAACTGTTATATATTTCTATTTAATGACATAATGTTACATATTTTTAAGAATTCTACACATTTCATTGTTTACTCTATATACTTTCTAAAATTGTAGATTTATAATGTTTATAGCTTAACAATTTTTTGTTCTCAACTTATTTCACCATACCTACTCAAATGGCTAAGAGTACCAGAGATTACTTTAGTGGCGAATATTCGCTAATGGCAAATATTTTATACCGACTGGGGGTGGGCATGTCGCAAGAACATTATCAATTTCCATCAAAGTCACGACTCGATCACCATATGTTTTATGCAATTAAATGTTTCTATGCAATGTGTTCGCCAATACAATATATGGTGGACACACAGTAAATTTAATTTTTTCGCCTACACTCTTTGAGGTTGCCTTAATAGATGACCTTAATTCTCCTATAGGCATGTGAAGATATGTTAGCATGGGGGACCCAATTCGCTCGACATCTTGCTGACGTGTGTCTCCATTCACCCCAACTTTCACCAACTATATTGTATTCGCCAATTATTTGGATGACCTATAATCATCTCGAAAATTACATAAGTCGTGTTACAGTTACATGGGATTCACCAAATATTTGTATACCACATAAAATTCCCCCAAAATTCGCCATATAAGCATTGGTATAAATACATGGAAAGATCAAATCTATCTCAACACAATCTGGTGGGTTCTAGGCTATGAATTTTGATCAATAGCGAAGTTTTAGACCAAGGAAAATCATTGTTGTTGACTGCATTGGCGACTTCTAGAGACCTAAAGGTGAGCGATCATATTTTTGAAGTGGTATATTATACATTATAGTCTATTATTTCTTCTTCAACAAATTGAATTTTTTTGGCAGCCTTTATTTCATTCGAGATGTCAAACAGGAAAAGGGGTAGGAAACTTGAATGTGGGGAAGGCCAAGAGAGGCCAACAAAAAGTAGAACGTTGTCTTCGTACTTTGGCATTGGAAAAGATTGTGGTGAAAATCAGGAAGGTACATCATCACAAGTACAAGTACAAAATTTGCCACCTACACCGCATGTTGAAGATGGCGGCGAACCTGATATCTCAGATCAGGATGATCTTGAAGAAGATTATCTAGTAGATACCCAAGTTAGCCAAAATGATATAATTGACTTAGGTGATAATGCCATTGATGATATGCATGGAAGGGGAAAAGAAAAGCCATATCAAAAAAGGGTGAACCACAATCAAAAAAGGATTGGGAGTGGGATATGTCAGTGAGGAATTTTCAAATTAATTGGGCATCAAATTATCCATTCATTGAACTAGTGGAGAATCCAATTGAAGGCAAGCCTCCAATAGAATGCAGGTGTAAGATTTGCACTTGGAAACATAACAAGGAAATTAGGTTGCAGCTAAAATTTGACACCATAGAAAAGCATATGGGTAAAGTTTATGAAAAACAAATGATAGATGGGGTTGAAAAATCAATGATAAGATGGAAAACAAAGGAGTAATGTAAGCATGTGAGGAATGCCGAAGAGTATTATTTTCATGAGAAAATACAAATGAAACTTGCTAAAGTTAAAGGTTCTATTGAAGCTATTTTTCGAAAAGCAATGCAAATAGAACAATTGGGAAAAGTTGTTCAGTTAAGAGTTGTTTTTTATATTTTGAGCGGAGGGTGTGCTATGATAGATTTCCCATCAATTAGTGGTTTATTACACTTTTTGAATGTTCCTAACTATCCTAATAGACATTGGTTAGTAAACAGTGGATGGGAATGGTCAAGTTGTCTTGCTAAGGTTTAAAAAGAAGATGTAAAGGAAACAATAAGAGAGTCAAACTTTATTGCATTTTCTTTAGACAAAGTTACGGCAGTAGATAACACTTCATGGGTATCCATGCATGTTTATATTGTAGAGAATCATACCCGGCAACCTCATCTACTATTTGTTGCTAAAATGAAGGAGAGTACGACAATGGAAAATTTATTTCAACTAGTAAAGAGAAGTTTAATTGAATATGGAGGTATGGATGACATGATGGTAGCCAATAAATTGGTTTGTGTTGGAGCAGATGGAGTTTCAGTAATGCAAGGTCACAGGAATGGTCTTTGTACAAAGATTGAAACTTCATTTGCACTGTACATTACTGCAATTCACTACATGGCTCACAGAATGAATCTAGCTTTTGGAATTGTGAGCAAGTTTGCTTTGGTTAAAAAAATTGAAATTTTAATCAGAGAGCTCTACTCACACTTCTGTCAAAGTCCCAAGCAATTTATGGAATTTCAACACTTTGGTGATGGAATAACTGATGGGAACAAGCTTCTCAAGGATAATGATATCAGATGGATCTCTTTGGATGGTCTAGCGCATCGAGTGTTTTTAGAATATCCATCCTTGATTGGACTATTTCACACAACTCACGATGAATCAGATCAACCAAAATTTCCTGAACTTCTTCGCTGGGTAAGTAATTTAGAGACATTCTTAACTTTAGCAACTCTTCTACCCATGCTAGAGGAAATGAGGAATATTATGAAGGTTGCCCAAAAAAGAGCTCTGTATATTGCAAAATATGCCATGCTACATAAGATGACATGCATGACCCTTGAAAATCTCTATCGAAATCAACCAACACTATCTGATGAAAAATTTGTTAAGTGGCGGACACTCACAGATTTGAACAATCTTGATAACTTTTTACAAATCAGTGCAAATGGGGAGGTATGTGCCAATGTACAAGGAGTTGAGATACCAATGCACTTCTATGCCACGGTCAACCCTAAGGAACGAGGAATGCGCCCCAAGAAGCAACTAGCAAGAGTTACAAGGGAAGATTTCAACAAGATTGTTGAGACTGTAACTACTTCTGTGAAGAAAATTGCATATGATCTTTCCTCACAAATTAGAAGCAGATTCCCTCCTGACAACCTTCTCAAAGCCATGTCTATTGTGTTTCCTCATTATTGGATCCTCAACATTGCATCTGGTTTTCGAAGTAAGCTACTGATTTTGATAAAACAATTTTGCACATCTAGAGAATTGAATGGAGTAACTATAAATGGATTATTAGATGAAACTCATCTTCGAGAGCAATCATCTCATTTTGCATACACTATGAGAGAACAATATGCCAAAATGGAGAACCCCCATGAAGAGGGATCAATAACAAGGCTTTGGAAAACTATAGCTGAGAACTAAGCGTTGCGTGATTCAATGCCAGAATATGTGAAGCTTGCTGATTTATGTCTTACCATGATATTGGGTTCGATGGAAGATGAGAGAGGTTTTCAGTGCTTTGGGGTTCCTAAAATCAAAGCTAAGAAACAAACTAGACAAAAATTTGGAAAATTGCTTGAGGCTCTATACATCTAGGTATGATGTCCACACTTTTCCTTACGATAGGGCACTGCAAATATGGAGGTCCAAATGCGAAAGAAGAGGTTTGGGAAACACTTCAAACCAAAGTGCCACTAGGACTATTGCCTCATGTATTAGACCTGCTGGTAGCATTGAGATGCAGTTAGACGAAGGTATGCAGACTCAGAGTGAAGAAACTCAAACCACAGACAAAAATCAAGAAAGCTCTGAATTTGATGAGGATGAATGGCAACTGTAAGAGATTGGTATTTATTAATCTTATTAGTGTATCTCATCATTCATATTACAAAAGCATATTACTTTTTGCAGTTAAAATTTAATATTGATTTGTAATTGTATTTTTCAACTTTCTATTTCTAGATTTAAAATAGCATAATAAAAAACCATAATGTGTTTATTGATACAGAGATGTTTATTATTTATTTATACATGTTTGAGTCTCAAATCTGTGTGATACATTTCAGAACCATATGATACGATTCATTCAATAGTAATACACATGTCAAGAACTTAGATTTTCATTAATTCTTTCAAAATATAGCCATATGATACAATTCATTCAATAGTAATACACCAATCTGTGTGATTCTCCATGCAAATTGCAAAAGTGAATACAAAGTTTCATAACCCTTTGCAAATGACCCTGAATTCCTCTTTATAGAAACAAGAGAGAAACAACAGTTCCTGTGTGATTCTCCAATGTCCATGCAAAAGTGAATACAAAGTTTCAGAACCCTTTGCAAATGACCCTGAATTCCCTTTTATAGAAATAAGGGAGCAACAACAGCTTCAGGTCAAATTGCAAGTTTGCAACATGTGAAGACTAAACATCAAAATCACAAACTCAGCACAGATTTATGTAGCCATCACAGGCCATATTAGTAATTTAACATCTGCTACATGTTTGATGTCTCCTGTTCAAAAAATAGAGTTCAAAATTAAATATTAATTCACACCATGACAAATTAAACATAGATAATAGCAGTGCCTAAAACCTACTAATCAGAAATAGAGAAATGCATAAATGTTAAAGCAAGGGATAATTTGAGAACACAAATTTACTGGCTGAAGTTTTGCACTATGCATCATAGATTCATAGGCTGGATTAGCAAAATATCAATAGCGAGTGCATCATAGATTCATAGGCTGGATTAGCAAAATAGCAAATAGAAAAAAAAAAAAAAAACCTTGAAATTAAGAGTAAAAGAAGAAAATTGTGCAATTAATACTATGATTCTTAATATTTTTGTGCCAGTTTTTGTAGGGTGCTCCACTCTTTGTCTGATGAAAGGTCAATATTCTGTAAACTATGGAAAGTCAACTCCAACTTCATCAACATTCCATATATAGAAGATTTACTTGACATCACTGTTTCATCCAATACCAAATTTATAGTTGTAAATGGTTGGATGAATTCCAGAAAGCTTTGGGGAGTTGTATCCTTTGGAAGCAAGTCTAAATCAGACTTCATTTTTATCTCCATGCTTTTTTTGTAAGCTTCTTCTCCAATGAATTTATTTGATGGGTCAACAGTCTTAGGCAAACCAAGTTTAATCAAATTATTTTTCTTTTCTTTCAGCTTCAAGATCTTTTTTCGACAATTTTTCATAACTTTTGATGTTTCCCTTAGCTTCTGGCATTTTTGAATGATAGATGATGTCTTAACTATGGCATCAATGCAGCTCTTAATTCCCTTGGATGCCAAGTAGCTATCACTGGAACTGTAGACTACTTTCAGAATCTTTTTTGCCATATCCTCTTTTGAATAAACATGTGTGCTCTTCTCATGGTGCCCTTTGATTTTCATATAAATTAGTCTCGGACTTTCAGTCAATTGAAACCATTCACACAACTTGTCACTCCTCTGCATTATTTGCCACCATATGTTTTCTTGTATATACTTCATTGTACTTTTCATATTATCTTTCAATCTATCCTCCAAATTTTTTATTTTATCATTTGCATTGTGCAAGTCTTCTTTCATTTGTGCATTTTTTTTCTTTCTTCCCCTACTTCCTCTTGCAAATGTTTTTCTTTTTCCTTCCAATGATCCAATAGGTCTTGTAATTTTCTCATTTTGGCAACAACAGACTTATAACTTTTGTATAATTTTTGAAAATTGGCTCTTTCCTCATCAATTTTTTTACTGCTTTTAGCCAGTTTTTCTATCAGGTCCTTCAATTTTGCATCCATCTTCTCCTGCTCTACAATTTCTAGTGCAGAGCTTGAAATTTTTATCCTTTTCTATAAATCATTGCACTTGCTATCTGTTGCTTTCGTCCTTGATTTTTCATTTTCCGGGTCTGCCTGTAACTTTTCTATTTGTTTCTCCAATTTATTTTTTTCTCTCTCCACCTTTAGTAGTGAAGTGTAGACCACTTCGTTAGTCCTTTTTGACACACTAATTTTTTCCACATTATGTACTTTGGAAAAATCCATTTGGAGGGTGCTAACTTGAAATTCAGAGGGATCTATCTGACTATGTGGTGGATTTTTATCTTTAGTTGGGATCGGGGGCATAACAACGATGAAATCCATCATATCTTTCTATGGGTCATATGTTGGAAATACCCTATTCCTTGTAGGTTGTTCATTTACAACTCCAGTCAGGGAAACCCTATGAAATGCTTTCTTTTTTTCTTTATTTGCTTTTGTTGTGTGTTCATATTTTTCATAGTAATCACGAAATTGAAAATTTGGGCTTGCTGAAGCAATTGAATGTTTGAAAGGTGACATAGGAATACCATAGGCTCCAGTTCCACTTATTCCTGTGGTTTTAACTAATGCTTGACTAGGATTACCAACAACAGTTCCTGATCCTGTCCCACTCCCACTAACACTTTCATGTGTAGTTTTCATAATCTTTTGAGGTGTGTGATTTGAAGCTGCAAATGATTGATTTGTAGTGTCAGTGGCACTTGATATAGGATTCTCAATAGTATGAGATTGAGTATCTACCACTAGTGGCCTCTTGTGAGAGATTTTTTGTTGTTGCCCTTGTCCAACATCAAGATAACTAGTATCAGTAGTAGTACCCATGCCAACCCCACCAATCATAGTGACACTTGACTAAACAATAATAGGAATACTATCCCCAGATTCCCCACTAGTGGCAATGGCACTTGATTCACCACCAATGGGAATACCATGATGTGGTGGTGGTTGTGGAATTGAACCTGAAACAAATGTAGGTGGAACCTGAGGGTAATGAGTAGTACCTATCCATGATGAATATGAAGAATCAAGTCCAATGACTGGTTTAATAGGACCTTTTGATTTTGACCCTGATGGAAGTTGTACCTGAAGTGGATACCAAATGCCCTCTCCTCTGGGACCTAGACCACCACCTTCAAAACCCATTTTTTCCACAATGCTTGCCCCTTTGCTATATTTGTCTTTCATTGCCTCATGGACTGCACCTAATATTTTAGGGACCGTAATAGTTGTTTGAGTGGGCTCAACCTCATACTGGTCATCATCTTCACTCTTGTCATGTGTTGTTGTGGGATGCTCCATATTCCACAATTTGTTAAACTCTCCATCCTCGTTGATGGTCTCAAATTCTGCACTTGTCTTTGGTTCACCGAGATTCCTCCTCATAGTCCAAAAATCATTTATTTTGGTTTGAGTCCAATAATTCTCTTTACATTCATGCAGAATTGATTTGGGAATAGATTTCTTAGATGGATTAGCAGATTTTAGGTAGAAATTGTAGGACCTCCTATTTTGGATGCCTTGGCCCTCCTCTGTTGTCCTCTGTGTGTGCAATGCCATAATTTGTGATGAAATTTCTTCTATTGAAATGTTATTGTCAGCTGCAATTTTCTCCATCTTTTTTTTAACCTCATCCCAGGAGTCCATGTTTCTAAGCTTTTCTAGCAATGGTTTACTTTCATGTTGACATAAAGCTGAAGAGTTCCCATTTTTCTTAAGCCTTGCTTGAACTACACTGATTGGATCATACTGCGAGAGACCCTCATCACCAAAGTTAAAAACTATCAAAAAATCATGTGCCACATTGAATGCTTTTCTCTCAAATGTGAACCCTCCACATGAGAAAGGCAAGGAAGGAAATATGCTCTTCTTTTGTTGACCATGGAAGTGCCTATCTATTCTCTCCAATTTCTGTACATACTCTAATGTAAATACACTCTCTGTCACATGTATTGGAAGTCTGTATGGTTTTAATATCGATCTGTAAAACCTTAACATAGTGAATTCTTCCATGAAGAACCAGTCAGCCAATTCTATTTGACTTCCGAGTTGAATGCAATCTCTACAAGACACAGGCAACCTAGGCATTGGAGTGCTTGTAATTTCATTATAAATTGGTTCCAAAAAGAAGTCTACAAAATGATTGTAGTTCTTTTTGTTATCATGCATCCTTATCTTTGGTGTCCAATCATATATTGGACACTCTATTCTCTTCCCAGTCTTCTCATCAATCTTATAGCTCACAATTTGAAGCTTGTTGGTCTCGAATATTGCACAATACTTGGATAGAAGGAGATAGCACAAGTAGGATGAGAACATAAATGTCTTACAAGAACCTTTTTTGATCATTAGTAATTGTTTTTGCATGGATTTTACAATGTGCTCAATAAAATTATATCTTACTAGCTGACCTACACAATGGATATTATTAATCATTTCAAGAAGGCTTGCACCCACTTCCCTATCATTTTCCAATCCCAGGCAAAATGACAACAAGGAAATAGTATCCCCAACCCATGGAACAAAAATGTTAGAATCATAAGGAGTCTTATGATTATGATCCAACACAATAATAGTACCACTCTTTATTAGACCTTTGATAAATGAATCTTTGCGACTTGGATCGAGACTCTCATAATTCCCTGCCAGCTTTTCAAGGTCAATTTGGACGTTTGCGTTTTGGGCTTCAAATCCTAGGTTCAACAAATGAGCAAATCCTTCCTCATTTATGGATAGAATTTCCTCTTTTGTATTTTTATTGACAATTGTTTTTTTATCTTCATCATAATTTTTGGCGCAGACCATGACAAAATCAAGGCAAGGGAATACTTCAGGTAACACCATGCTTCCCAATCCAACATCCCACAATGCGATTTTATATGTTCTTTGTTGTAACATTGGGTTGAAAACAATAAATTTTTCCCTACATGGATCTGCCGCCTTACTAGACAATGCATATCTAATATCTATGATACACTTTTCACCATGGATGGCAGGGTCATAAATATCATGGTATACAACAATGAAACCTGGTGTTTTAACTAGTTCGATTAGGTACATTTTTTTTCTCTTGGCTTCTTGTTGAACTACTGCTTCCCATTTTCCCCATCACTATTATTGTTAATAATTCAAAATAATGCTAGATAAAAACCTGAAAATGCTAACCGTCAAATTGGACCACGAGATTACCAAAAGCAAAAAAGGCGGGATGTAGGTGTTCTATATTTTACTTGGAATTTCTATTTCACTAGATTGGTGCAGACAATCTCTGTTGCAACTTGCATTCCTCATTCTAGTAGTTGTTTTTGAATCTCCCTCGATTTATAGGTTTGTCCATGAAATGAAATATGACTATGATTTACGGGTATGTGCAAGATCATGGTGTGCCAAAACAGGCCCTTAAGTGGCAATGAAATTTCAAAAAATCAGAGTTTTGCAACTTGACATGAAAAATTGAATAAGTTATGAACATTATTTTTAAAATATGTAAGAAGAGAATCTATAGAAAATTTAATTTAGTTTCTAAGCTACTAGTTGTTTTTTGAAAAAAAAAATTCTATTTGATGAAAATTTCAAATTTCAATGCAGTGGTACAAAAATTTCAGGAAAAAGATAAGAAGTAGGTGTATGTCTGACCACCCTAATCACAATCAAATCATAATATTTTTTATAAGATTTATAATATAAGTATTAGACTCATGTCCGGATGTGACACATATTTTTTTATAGTTTTTTATAAAGTAAATAATTATTTATGAATTTTTTACTACAGCTTTTCAGAAATTGAGAAACTCCTACGTCTGACCACCTTAACTTGGTCAAAACCTTATGAAATTCAATTTTTTTAAATTTTTTCCCTATAGTAGACAAAGCATAGGATGTGACGCATGTTTCAGATTCAAAAAATGTTATGCGGTTTGAAAGTTATGAGTATTTTTCAATCAGTCTATCAATCAGGACTTTTATCATAATTCAACTAGAAAATAAATAATAATTATTTATTAAAGTCGAAATAAGACAAGCCTTATATTGTTGGAAAGCTAAGAATGTCCTTAAAAAACCCTTTTCATTTTATCAATTTTGGCTATAAAAAAAGTCGTCAGCCACCAGTGTAAAGTCTGGAAAATCAAGGAATACTGAAAAACACGTTTTTTCAGTTGACTTTCCAGGCTTGTCACTTCCAAGCCAAATCCCAAAGCAAACCCGAACCAAAATATGGAGGGAAAAATTTATGTTTTAAAATCGGATATCAGATAAAATCGGATATCAAATTTTATTGGATAAAATCGGATATCCAATTTTTGAAAAAATAAAAAAATATATTTTAGTAAATTGGGCATAACTTTTGCGTTTTATATCAAAATTTTGATTTTTTATAGGCATTGGAAAGGTAATTAAGAGATCTATGATATGGAATAGGTATATTTTCAATTATTTGTTTTAAAAAATAATTATAATTCATTTAAATTCATCCTTCATTTTTAAAACATAAAAAACTCATGATTTTTTCATATGATTTCCCTATTGCATGAATTTTTGTAACAATCATCTCAAAATAAACTAAATAAGTAATTAATTAATAATAGAAAATTTATGAATTTTATTGAGTTCGATAAATTTTGATAAACCATGTTATCTATGTTTTTTCCTTTCTCCACCTCTCTCTCCTAAACCTATCACACCACCTATTTGTTTCTTCCTCCCTCTCTTTTGTCCATATTTATACATCTCTCTCTAGACCTATATCTCTAACTATCAATGAATACCTCATTAAATCTCTCAAGCTCTACAAGGTGCTTATATTTCTACCTCTTCATAATTTCCTGCTCTATGTCACTCTCTCTTCCCTAAGATCTAGACTAGTCTCTCTGCATTTCATTCTCATCTCTAGCAACAAAATTCAGAGGGGACAAGGAGAGGCATAGGGAAGTATCAAAAAAAGGAGAGGGGGAGAGAGGTGAGAAGGAGAGATTAATTGGGGGGAAGAGAGAGTGTGAGAGAGAGAGAGCTATAGGTAATTAGGTGGAAGGTGAAGAGAGAGAGAGGGACGGGGTGATTGGGGTGAAGAGAGAATGAGAGGGAGAGTTTGAGATTATTAGGGGGTAGGAGGAGAGGGGGAGAGGGGAAAGTATCAACAAAGAGAGAAGAGAGATGGGGACAAAGGTGAAGAGAGACATAGAAAGTAATTAGGGGGTGGGTAGATGGGGAGAGGGAAGTATCTATAAACCCATAGGAGGAGAGAGGTGATCGAGGCTAATTGAGGAAAAGAAATAATGTGAGAGAGAATATGGTGTCCTAAAGGGTCATATGGTGTCTCATGAACCTTTAGGACACCATATGACACCTTAGGACACCATATGATGTTTTTATAAGTCTTATGGTATCCTAACGGGTCATATGGTATTCTATGAGCCTTTAGGACACCATATGGTGTCATTACAAGTTGTATAGTGTGTTAAGGGGTCATATGGTATCCTATGACCCCTTAGGACACCATATGACCCCTTAGGTATTGTTAGGGGTCATATGGTGTCGTTGGGGTTTATATGGTGTGATAAGGAGTCATATTGTGTCCTAAGGGGTCATGTTGTGTCCTAAGGGGTCATGTTGTGTCCTAAGGGGTCACAAGACATCGTATGACCCCTTAGACACCATATGATCCATTAGGTTTTGTTAGGGCTCATACTATGTCCTAAGAGGTCATATGGTGTGCCATGACCCTTTAGGACACCATATGACCCCTTAGGACATCATATGGTGTTGTTATGGGTCTTATGGTGTCCTAAGGGGTCATATGGTGTCCTAAAACCCCTTAGGACACCATATGACCCCTTAGGACATTATATGACCCCTTAGGAAACCATACGATACCTTGGGACACCATATGGTATCGCAAGGAGTCGTATGGTGTCCTAAGGGGTCATATGGTGTCCTATGAACCCTTACAACAATATAAGACCCATTAGGTGTCATCAAGGGTCTTATTGTGTCCTAATGGGTCATATGGTGTTGTATGACCCCTTAGGACACCATATGCTTGGAGATAATACGGTGCTATGGGTCGTATGGTGTCCTATGACACCATAGGACACCATATGACCCCTTAGGATACCATTTAGTGTTGTTATGTTTTGTATGGTGTGCTATGACCCCTTAAGTGTCATTAGGGTTATTTTATGTCCTAAGGGGTCGTATTGTGTCCTAAGGGGTCATACGGTGTCCTATGACCCCTTAGGACACTATATGATGTCGTTAGTGGTCATATTAAGTCCTAAGGGGTCATATTGTGTCTTATGACCCCTTAGGACACCACATGGTGTCGTTATGGATCGTATGGTCTTCTAAGGGGTCATATGGTGTTCTATGACCCCTTAGGACACCAATTTTATGTTGTTATGGGTCGTATGGTCTCCTAAGGGGTCCTATGGTGTCCTATGACCCCTTAGGACACCATATGGTTTCATTATGCGTTGTATGGTTTCCTAAGGGGTCATATGGTGTTCTATGACCCGTTAGGACACCATATGGTGTCATTAAGGGTGGTATGGTGTGCTAAGGGGTCATATGGTGTCCTATGACCGTTTATAACACCATATGACCCCTTAGGTATCGTTAGGTGTCATTTTGTGTCGTTAGGGGTCATATTACGTCCTATGAACCCTTAGGTGTTGTTAGGGTCATATTGTGTCCTAACGAGTCATATAGTGTCCTACGACCCCTTAGGACACCATATGGTGTCGTTTGGGATTGTATGGTGTGACAAGGGGTCATATTGTGTCCTAAAGATTCCTAGGACATCACATAACCTCTCAGGACACCATATGACCCCTTAGATATCGTTAGGGGTCATATTGTGTCCTAAGGGGTCATATGGTGTCTCATGACAACATATGACCCCTTAGGACACCATATCATGTCATAATGGGTCTTCTTATGTTCTAAGGGGTCATATGGTTTTATATGACCCCTTAGGATACCATATGACACCTTAGGACACCATATGGTGTCGTAAAAGGTCGAATGGTGTTCTAAGGGGTTATATGGTGTTCTATGGGGTCATAAGGTTTTGTATGACCCCTTAGGACACTATATAACATTTTTAGGGGTCATATTGTGTCTTATGACCCCTTAGGACACCACATTGTGTCGTTATATGTCGTATGGTGTTCTAAGGGGTCATATGGTATTCTATGACCCTCTAGGACATCATATTATGTTGTTATGGGTCGTATGGTCTCCTAAGGAGTCGTATAGTGTCCTATGACCCCTTAGGACACCATATGATGTCATTATGTGTTGTATGGTGTCATATGGTGTTATATGACCCCTTAGGACACCATATGGTGTCATTAGGGGTTGTATGGAGTGCTAAGGGGTCATATGGTGTCCTATGACCCCTTAGCACACAATATGACCCCTTAGTACACCATAAAGTATCCTTAGGGGTCATATGGTGTCCTATGACCCCTTAGGAAATAATATGACCCCTTAGGTGTTGTTAGGAATCATATTATGTCCTAATGGGTTATATGGTGTCCTACAACCCCTTAGGACACCATATGGTGTCGTTAGGGGTTGTATGGTGTGCTAAAGGGTCATATTTTGTTCTAAAGGTTCCTATGACATCATATAACCTCTTAGGACACCATATGACCCCTTAAGTATCGTTAGGGGTCATATTGTGTCCTAGGGAGTCATATGGTTTCTGATGACACCATACGACCCCTTAGGACACCATATCATGTGGTTATGGGTCTTCTTGTGTTCTAAGGGGTCATATGGTGTTATATGACTCATTAGGATACCATATGACCCCTTAGGAAACCATATGGTGTCGTAAAGGGTGGTATGGTGTCGCAAGGGGTCGTATGGTGTCCTAAGGGGTCATATGGTGTCCTATGACCCCTTAGGACACTATATGACTTTGTTAGGGGTCATATTATGTCCTAAGGGGTAATATTATGTCTTATGACCCCTTAAGACACCACATGGTGTTGTTATGGGTCGTATGGCATTCTAAAAGGTCATATGGTGTTCTATTACCCTCTTAGACACCATATTATGTTGTTATGGGTTGTATAGTCCTCTAAGGGGTCATATGACTATGACCCCTTAGGACACCATATAGTGTCATTATGTATCGAATGGTGTCCTAAGGGGTCATATGGTGTTCAATGACCCCTTAGGACACCATATGACTCCTTAGGACACCATATGGTGTCATTAGGGGTCATATGGTGTGCTAAGGGATCAAATGGTGTCCTATGACCCCTTAAGACACCACATGGTGTCGTTATGGGTCGTATGGTGTTCTAAGGGGTCATATGGTGTTATATGACCCTCTAAGACACCATATTATGTTGTTATATGTTGTATGGTCCTCTAAGGGGTCATATGGTGTCTTATTACCCCTTAGGACACCATATAGTGTCATTATGCATCGTATGGTGTCCTAAGGGGTCATATGGTGTTCTATGACCCCTTAGGATACCATATGACTCCTTAGGACACCATATGGTGTCATTAGGGGTCATATGGTGTGCTAAGGGGTCAAATAGTGTCCTATGACCCTTAAGAAACCAAATGATGTTGTTATGGGTCGTATGGTGTTCTAAGGTGTCATATGGTGTTCTATGACCCTCTAAGACACCATATTATGTTATTATGGGTTGTATGGTCCTCTAAGGGGTCATATGGTGTCCTATGACCCCTTAGGACATCATATAGTGTCATTATGCATTGTATGGTGTCCTAAGGGGTCATATGGTGTTCTATGACCCCTTAGGACACCATATGACTCCTTAGGACACCATATGGTGTCATTAGGGGTCATATGGTGTGCTAAGGGGTCAAATGGTGTCCTATGACTCCTTAGAACACCATATGACCCCTTAGGTATCGTTAGGTGTCATTTTGTGTCGTCAGGGGTCATATGGTGTCCTATGACCCCTTAGGACACAATATGACCTCGTAAGACACCATATAGTGTCGTTAGGGGTCATATGGTGTCCTATGACCCCTTACGACATAATATGACCCCTTAGGTGTTGTTAGGGGTCATATTGTGTCCTAACGGGTCATATGGTGTCCTACAACCCCTTAGGACACCATATGGTGTTGTTAGGGGTTGTATGGTGTGCTAAGGGGTCATATTGTGTCCTAAAGGTTCCTAGGACATCATATAACCCCTTAAGAAACCATATGACCCCTTTGGTATCATTAGGGGTCATATTGTGTCCTAAGGGGTCATATGGTGTCTACTAAGACCATATGACCCCTTAGGACATCATATCATGTTGTTATGGGTCTTCTTGTGTTATATGACCCCTTAGGATATGATATGACCCCTTAGGTGTTCTTAGGGGTCATATTGTGTCCTAACAGGTTATATGGTGCCCGACGACCCCTTAAGACACCATATGGTGTCATTAGGGGTTGTATGGTATGTTAAGGGGTCATGTTATGTACTAAACGTTCCCAGGACATCATATAACCCCTTAGGACACCATATGACCCCTTAGGTATCGTTAGGGGTCATATTGTTTCCTAAGGGGTCATACGGTGGCTCATGACACCATATGACCCCTTAGGACACCACATCATGTCGTTATGGGTCTTCTTGTGTTCTAAGGGGTCATATGGTGTTATATGACCCCTTAGGATACCATATGACCCTTTAGGATACCATATGACCCCTTAGGACACCATATGGTGTCGTAAAGGGTGGTATGATGTCGTATGGTGTCCTAAGGAGCCATATGGTGTCCTATGACCCATTGGGACACTATATGATGTCGTTAGGGGTCTTATTATGTCCTAAGGGGTAATATTGTGTCTTATGACCCCTTCAGACACTAGATGGTGTTGTTATGGGTCGTATGGTGTTCTAAGGGGTTGTATGGTGTTCTATGACCTCTAGGACACCATATTATGTTGTTATGGGTCACATGGTCTCCTAAGGGGTCATATGGTGTCTTATGACCCCTTAGGACACCATATAGTATTAGTATGCATCGTATGGTGTCCTAAGGGGTCATATGGTGTTCTATGACCCCTTAGGACACCATGTGGTGTCATTAGGGATTGTATGGTGTGCTAAGGGATCATATGGTGTCCTATGACCCCTTAGAACACCATATGATCCCTTAGGTATCATTAGGTGTCATTTTGTGTCATTACAGGTCATATGGTCTCCTATGAACCCTTAGGACACAATATGACCCCTTAAGACACCATATAGTGTCTTTAGGGGTCATATGGTGTCATATGACCCCTTAGGACACACTATGACCCCTTAGGTGTTGTTAGGGGTCATATTGTGTCCTAATGGGTCATATGGTGTCCTACGACCCCTCAGGACACCATATGGTGTCATTAGGGGTTGTATGGTGTGCTAATGGGTCATATTATGTCCTAAAGGTTCCTAGGACATCATATAACCCCTTAGGACACCATATGACCCCTTAGGTATTGTTAGGGGTCATATTGTGTCCTAAGGGGTCATATGGTGTCTCCTGACACCATACGACCCCTAAGGACACCATATCGTGTCATTATGGGTCTTCTTGTGTTATAAGGGGTCATACGGTGTTATATGACCCCTTAGGACACCATATGGTGTTGTAAGGGATCATATGGTGTTATAAGGGGTTATATGGTGTCCTATGACCCCTTATGACACTATATGACCCCTTAGGTGTCGTCATGGGTTGTATTGTGTCCTAATTGGTCATATGACATTCTTTGACCCCTTAAGACACCATATGACCCCTTGGGACACTATATGGTGCTATGGGTCGTATGGTGTCCTAAGGGATCATATGGTGTCATATGACCCCTTAGGACACAATATGACCCTTTAGTACACCACATTGTGTCATTAGGGGTTGTATGGTGTCCTAAGGGGTCATTTGGTGTCTTATGACCCCTTAGGACACCATATGGTGTCATTAGGGGTCTTATTGTGTCTTAAGGGGTCATATGGTGTTTGATGACCCCTTATGACACCATATGACCCCTTAGGAGACCATATGGTGTCGTTAGGGGTCATATTGTGTCCTAAGGGATCATATGATGTTCTATGACCCCTTAAGACATGATATAACCCCTTAGGAGACCATATATACTAATTTTCAAATAAGGAGAGATATAAAGGTGAAGAGAGATGAAGAACTAAAGAGAAGGAAAAGAACTAAAGGATAAGGACATAAATAGAGATATAGATATTAAGGAGTATGAAGTGAGAGGGAGAAAAACTAAAGGACAAGGATGGATAGAAAGAGGTAGACATATCTAGATATTGAAAAGGAGAGGAAGATAGAGATAAAATATGAAGATAAAGGGAAAGGGAGGTGAATAGATATAGAGAAAGAGAGAGGTAAAAACAAAGATAAATATATGAAGAGATGGAGAAAAATGGACAAAGAGGGGTAAAGAGAGAGATAAAAAAGGAAGAGATAGAGAGATATAAAGGAAGAGAAATATTGATAGATAGAGATATATGGATAGTGCAAGAGAGTGAGAAAGAGAGATAGAGATTATAGAGAGGGATAGATAGAGAGGGAGAGAGAAAAAGAGGAAGATATAGAGATATATAAAGGCACTATAGAGAAGGATGTGGGGAAAGAGAAAAGATATATAAAGATCGAGTAAATAAAGAGATAAAAGTAGAGAAAGGGAAAGATACTTCAAGAGGGCGATAGAGGAAGAGACAGAGAAGTAGATTAATCATGTATAGAGGAATATATATAAAGATAGAGGAACATATAAAAAGAGATATTGATAGGGAAAGAGATGGAGATGTGAAGATGGAGATAGAGATAGATATGGATAGAACATGATAGAGAGAGTAAGATAAATGGAGGGAGAGATGGAGTGAATAAGTGATATTTAGAGATAATGAAATATAAATATACATGAAGATAGATCTATATAGATATAGAGAGAGAGGGGAAAAGATAGGAAGAGAAAGGAGGTGATAGAGACAAGTAATATATAAGTATAGGTAGGGTAAGGTAAAGGAGGGAGATAAATAGAGATAAGAGAGATTATTAGGGAGAAATGTAGAAATAAGGAGTGACAATGATGGAGTGGGAGAGGAAGAGATATGAATAGAAAGATGGAGATATATGCAGAGATGCATGTAACTTGGGAATTTATTTATCTACATGGAATGAGAAAATAAGTGACATAAGTAGAGAACAAAGAGATATATAAAATATATTATATAAGTATAGATAGACAAGTGATAGATAAAGGAGGTGATAGGAAAAAAAAATGACTTTGTATGCAAAATTTGTGAGTATTTAAAGTTTTAAAATTGAAGGACTAAATTTAAATTATTATAATTAATTTTTGGTCTATAAAATCATCAAAATACCTCATCCATTTGATAGGTCTATGAATTACCTTTCCAACGCCTATAAAAAATCAAAATTTTGATAAGAAACGCAAAAGTTATGGTCATTTTACTTAACTATATTTTTTATGTTGATAAAATCGAATATCTGATTTATCTGATTTGAAAAGTATGATATCACAATAGTGACATCACAATGGTGACATCACAATATTGACATCACAAATCAGATATCTGATAATATTGGATATCCGATTTGGTTTGGTATTACAAAACCAAATTCAAATTTCGCCCGACCCAAACAAAAAGTCAAAGTGGATTTTGGCATGTTTGGAAAGGTTGAAAGCACATACCCTTACAAGTCTCTTATTTTGAAAACTCTGAAAAATAGAAAAGTAATACCTAAAGGACAAAATATGTAGAATCATGTTGTAATTTTATTAATTATTATTAATAACTATTCCATGCTGAAGGATAAAACATTCATTACTTCAATATAAATTCTGAGGACATTAAATGTAAAATGTTCAATTCTGAGCGAAGTTCTCACAAATGTGTTCACTTCCCACATTCGGGCCGAAATCCACCCTAAGTCGTTGATCTTAACTCATCCAATGGATGATGGCAATTGGAAAAATATCTAGAATCATGTTGTAATTTTATTAATTATTATTAATAACTATTCCATGCCGAAGGACAAGACTTTCATTACTTCAGTATAAATTCTGAGGACATTAGAGTTAATTATATTTAATTAAATTTAAAACATTTCAATTCCGGGTGAAGTTCTCACAAATGTGTTCACTTCCCACATTTGGGCCGAAATCCACCCTAAGTTGTTGATCTTTGCTCATCCAATGGACAATTGCACCTATTGTCAGATGTCGTGGGTCCCATGACTTTAGACATTTTTCTGGCACATCACCATACTCATGTCACTTTTCAGGTCTGTTTTTTAAGTCGATTTAATCATTTTAAACTTCCACCCGAAAAAGATCTTTATAGACTTAATTATATTTAATTAAATTTAAAATGTTACATTCCGGGTGAAGTTCTCACAAATGTGTTCATTTCCCACATTTGGGCCGAAATCCACCCTAAGTTGTTGATCTTTGCTCATCCAACAGACGATGGTACCTATTATCAGATGTTGTGGGTCCCATGACTTTTGCCATTTTTCTGGCACGTCACCATACTCTTTCACTTTTCGGGTCTGTTTTTTAAGTCTATTTAATCATTTTAAAATTATGCCCAAAAAAGAGCTTTATACACTTAATTATATTTAATTAAATTTAAAATGTTAAATTCCGGGTGAAGTTCTCACAAATGTGTTCACTTCCCACATTTGGGCCAAAATCCACCCTAAGTCATTGATCTTTGCTCATCCAACAGACGATGATACCTGTTGTCAAATATCATGGGTCCCATGACTTCTGCCTTTTTTTGGCACATCACCATACTCGTGTCACTTTTCGGGTATGGTTTTAAAGTCTATTTAATCATTTTAAACTTTCGCCCGAAAAAGAGCTTTGTAGACTTAATTATAGTTAATTAAATTTAAAATGTTAAATTCCGGGCGAAGTTCTCACAAATGTGTTCACTTCCCACATTTGGGCCGAAATCCACCCTAGGCCATTGATCTTTGCTCATCCAATAGATGATGGTACCTATTGTTAGATGTCATGCGTCCCATGACTTCTACCATTTTTTTGGCAAGTCACCATACTCGTGTCACTTTTCGGGTCTGTTTTTTAAGTCTATTTAATCATTTTAAAATTTCGCTCGAAAAAGAGCTTTATAGACTTAATTATATTTAATTAAATTTAAAATGTTAAATTCTGGGCGAAGTTCTCACAAATGTGTTCACTTCCCACATTTGGGCTGAAATCCACCCTAAGTCGTTGATCTTTGATCATTCAACAGACGATGGTACCTATTGAGTGTTGTAAGATGTCATCGGTCCTATAATAAGAGACATTTAAATTTTAAAGATGTGCAATAGTTTGAGATAACTATTAAATCTAGTGTTAATATTATTTGTAAAAATATGAAATTGAAAAATAGTATAAAACATGAAACTTAGTTTCTAGAATAAAACAAATAACTAAATAAAAATAAAAATTTTGAATTTTTGATATACAATTTGAAAGGTAAACGTTAAATATAAAAAACAAAACATTCAATATTATATATAAAATATTAATTTGAAGTTTAACAAAATTCTTTAAAAATATGTTTACGATATATAATTTTTAAAAATAGTTTTAAAATATATATAAAAGTTCAACATAAACTTAGTGTATTAATTTAAAGTTTAACAAAATTCTTTAAAAATATGTTCACGATATATAATTTAAAAATATATATAAAAGTTCAACATAAATTTAGTGTAATATAAATTTTAATTTAATAAATAAATAAAGACTAAAAATATATATAAAAGTTCACTGTTCAACATAAATTTAGTTTAATATAGATTTTAATTTAATATAATTAAAATAAGTAAGTTTAATATAATTAAAATAAGTAAATTTAATATAATTAAATTTAGTTTAATATAAGTAAGTTGGAGTTTTAGTTCAAATCTTAACTATATATTTATAAAATTATAATCAACCATAATCAATGTACATATAATTAATGGAATGAACTGAAATTTTTTTTTATATATTAAATATAGAGGAAGAAGCATTACATAAAAAAGATCACAATATTAAATTTATTTCCATTGTTTAACAAATAATTGAAATAATGTAGCTCATATACAAAAAGCATTTGAAAAACTTTAATTAATAAAAATGAAATAGAATTATAGAAAGCATTTTTAATATTTATATCCATAAGACTCTAAGAGGCAAACTGAAACAAATTGGAATTTGGAAAATTATCAATAATATTTATGCTTTTGAAATTTACAATTTTTACATCAGAGACTTGAGTCCCTCAAAAACTTAAAAGCCAAAATGAGTGAGCCACTAGCACTGAGCCTGTTAGGGTTCGAGGACATAGGAAAAAAAAACTACTAGGGGCCCAGGGGGTGGGGCTAGGGCACAGGTAGTGGAATTATTTACAATTTTTCCCTAAGAATCTGGCCCTCCTTCCATGTAGAATTCTTCAGACATCATAAGCTGAGAGAATTCTTCAAGCCACATGTAGTTCGGAGAGTCGTCCAGGAGCAACCATTTCCGGAGGAAGTCCCTGCCAATCCGCGCCCATTTCCTGTGACTCATCAACTGCTCCGCATTCAAGTTCAGGAGAAATGGTTACCTGGCCACTGGCACTATTTGGTCAGGGAGGAGAAGCTTGGATAATTCACTCGCCCAAGGGATCCCCACCCCTACTTCTACAAGGACGACAAGAGTAATTTCATCTCCAAGGAAGTCTTCCTTAAAAACCTTCCTCAACAGCATCAACATATCCACCTTGTCTCCTTCGAGGTCTAGAAGAGACGCTAAGAAGCGGGATGTAATGTCCATGCTAACACAGTACCTATTTTCATTTCGCAAAAACTCTCTGCCCAACACCATCCGCATAGCTTCATTGGTGAACGACCCAACCTCCTTACAGTTTGATTGGAGGGTTGGGTCTCTAACGGAGCCTAGAAAGGCCCTCTGATCCTCTGTAGAAGTGCTTCTTAAGTGGATGGGAGTGTCCATATTGAAAAAATAGATTAACAAATTAAACAACCTAAGCCTATAAACTTAAACCAGAGGAAGAATTTAAATACAGCTCCAATGATTTATCTGCCAAATGGCAAAGGTTAATTGAAGATGAAAGAAGCAGAGATCATATATAAATAGTTGAAGCTCTTGATTGTAATAATTACTTCTTTAACCAT
Organism: Cryptomeria japonica; assembly: GCF_030272615.1. Taxonomy (NCBI): domain Eukaryota; kingdom Viridiplantae; phylum Streptophyta; class Pinopsida; order Cupressales; family Cupressaceae; genus Cryptomeria; species Cryptomeria japonica. The sequence goes on from NC_081412.1 coordinate 511,648,557, forward strand.
ATTAATTGCTTTAAATTTTTTAAAATCTTTCGTATCTCTGCAAATGTTTCCCATAAATGCACTATTGTGAGAAAATGGAAACAACTATAAGCCAGTACCAAGTTGGCAAGTATCACATTGGAAGTCGTGGGGACAGAGTGAATTGCAATTACTGAAAAGATATTTATTAAATGAATGAAATTATCAATCATGATTCATGACATTTGATACGTGTCTATTAAATCCAATTCCATTCCAGGCACTTTCTAGTGAGCTATGTTCTCTTCAGAAAATTGGGTTGAAATAAAACTTCAGCCATTGATCTACAATCATCGAATGGTTTAAAATCATTGATAGATTTTAGGTATGTGTCACCCTTCACGTGTCAAAGAGGTCGCGCTTATTGATACATTGTGCAGAGTCCAAACTCAATGTATTATGAGTTTATGTGATGTGATGTATTGATGTGATGTGATGTGCCTTGTCTATTAATGGCAATGAATTCATGAAATCTCCAATAAATTATATATTTTTCCATAAATAACAAAATATTCGCCAAAACAAATTAAATAATTTTCAAGCAGTGAATAAAAATTGCCAATACATTTAAATAATTTTCAAGTGGTGGATAAAAATCGCCAATACATTTAAATAATTTTTCCTTCGGAGTAAAAATTTTCGTTCATACAATTATATATTTGTTCCTTTTAACAAAAATTATTTGCCTCACACAATAAATATTTTTCCCATACAACAAGGTATTATTCGCCAGGAATTTATGGAATTTTCATACCCTAGAAAAAAATCGCCAATACAAAATAATTTTTTTCCCTATTTTAAAAAATTTTTTTGCCATCAATATGAAAATTTCCCCCCTGAAAATAATGTCCGATTCGCCAGGATTTTACACAGTTGCCCGGGGGGTGGTTTCTTAAAGTTATCCCTGAAGAGTACAAATATGTTGACATCATAACTAGTTCAATAAGTAATCATTGATCTTGTATATAAATAGATCGAAATAAATGTTATAAAATATAATTGTTTTGTTATAGCACTCGCATTGCCTTATAGAGTACATGAAATAGTATAGAATTAATTGAAAAGTCTTTATCACAAGATTTAAAAAGTGGTAGGAAGTTCTAACAACAACATACAATTATTAATAAGTATGGGTTGAAACAATGGGGTTGTTAAAAATTATAAGTATTAACAATAGATCAAAGAAATATAATTTTTTTTTGGTATATTAAAGAACTAGTTTTCTAGCATATTTGCAACTTGATGAGTTCATATTTGGCGGTGTGATTTTAGCTTGTGTCAAGATGGGAGCTTTGCAATTAGATGTAGACTTTCATCAAAGCATAAAGAATATTAAAATATTTTTTTTATCATATATTGTGGTTGCCACTACCTTAATAGACACATATGCAAAATGTAGAGAAACACACAAAATGTAAAAGAGTTTTAATTTGTAGTTTATAAAAAATTATACAAAAAAAATTTTTTAGATCGTCCTTTCATATATTGACAAATAAACTTTTTTCAAGTTCTCTTTATCGCAATATAGATATCTTCAATCACTATGATGTGAGACTATAATATTAATTATTATTATTGATAACAATCAACTAAAAATAATGAATAAAAAATGAATGTACAAGACTTCTACAACAAGATTTAAATTGTCAAACCATCATACATAGATTGATAATTTATTAAAAAGATAAGTATTGTTGTCACTTCATTCAATTTTAATATTGAGAAATATTATTAAAATTTTAAAGAAAGAAAAAGTTTATTCTTTTTTTAATTTATTAAATTGTGAAACCTGTTTGAAGTGATACCTTACATACCTACATAAAGTAATAATAATAATAAATACATATTATCAAAGTTGTGTTCTCTCCTTTAATGTCATTTATGAGAGCACTTTAAAAGTTCAAGTACTATCTAGTGTATAATAATATTGTTTATTTGATTAAAAAAAATCATAATCAATTGAAAATGTTGAAATTGATTCTTAAATTTAAAAAGTAAATTACAAATCTAAACATTACATATTGTAGTCAAAATTATTTCTTTTTTTACCTGTTCATGGGTTCCCCAAGGTTAATCTTTTGTGTTTTTCTCTTGATGAGGAGGTTGTGAAGTGAAAGTTGGAGAGGGGGTGGGTGAAAATAAATTTCAATGGGGCCTCAAAAGGTAATCCGGGGACTTCAGGTGTAGGATGTTTGGCCTGTGATGATGAAGGGAAGATCCTCTTCACAGGAGCAAGAAGGCTTCAAGATAGAACAAATAATGAGGCGAAGGCTCAAGCGACCTTAATAGTGGCTTATTTGGCAGTAAACATGAAGGCAATGAAGGTACATCTGGAGGGCGATTCCCAGAGTATGGTCAATGTGTAGTACCCCTGCCCCAATCAGATTTTTAAAATCCAGTTTGACTTGATTGACTTTTTAAGTGGCATTCTTGAATGGTTGAATTACCAGGTTGTAATGTTAAAGTCAGATATTATGATTATTGTGTGTACCTATAAATGTGGTTTTCGCATCGATTCTTATGTAATTTTATTTGTTCTCCTAATTTGTGTTATTAATCTCGAGCTAACACTTTCATTAAATGTATATGTTTACATGTGGGGTTTATGGTTGCAGGAGATTGCAGGTGTAGTACCACATAGGTACGAGGTTTGTCTCCACCTAGATTCATAGGTTTGAGTGTACCTTACTGGTCCAAAGCAATTGGATTAGGTATTCGTAAGACCCTACGTTCTACCCTAGTCATGCTCAAGTGAGTGTCGTCTGTCGTCTATCAGTTTCCCCTTTGGTTGGGTATGCGGGTCACGAGTTTATTTGGTTGTCTTGGGTTGCGTGTTGTGCATGTGGTAAAATTGATTATTTAATCCCAGGTATTTATTTAGATTGAATGTGTTTTTACACATTAGTAAATTACGGGACTAAATTAAATAGGACCTCTTTTGTGTGATTAATCATTAATTAGAATTGCTCAATTCATGTTTGTAGCAAGTTCGATTAAATGGCTAGTTTTAAATGATGAATTAATTAAGTTTATGCATTTTGAAAGAAAGGTTAATTAGTAATTAAAAAATTAATATTTTACCCTCCTTGGCATTTTGAAATAGAAATGTTAGTTTTAATTCTATTGAGAAAATCAATTTTTGGAAGAAAAGCTATGTGTGCATATTAAATTTGTTGGGAAAATGGTTTTCATTTGTATTTTTGGTTGAAAAATATTTTAAACCGAAAATGGACTTTTGGTCAAAGTAATTCATTTTTAACCTAGGTTTGGAAAATATTTTGGGAGTTATTTTTTTGGAATGGGAATTTTGGGCATTTGTGGGAGAAGGAATTTCTTGAGCTTGCAAGTGGAGCTCTTCATCAAATCATTCTCCAGAATTGTTGAAAGAGGTTGGATTCTTATTTATCTCCTTGGTTTTTGCTTAAAGAGATTCTTTTGATTTGGAAGAAATCTGAGTGGGTGTGTTGAATAATCTTTCAGATTTGTGGTTTAAAGAAGAGTAGTAGTTAAATCTCAAATTTTGAAACCTCCTTGCTTTCCTTCTCAACAGAGAGTTTTTTAGTAACGAATCTTCGTCAATTGGCGAATTCCGCGTATTTTTGCATATTTTTTGTTGAGGAAATGGCGAATAGTCTTGGGCAACATCGTGGTCAAATCGCCCGAAATTTCAAGGTTAACAGTACACTGCATTCCTAATTCCTAATTCAGAGAATTGAGAAGGCATAAAGGTGAGTAATCATTTCTTCATACTTGATAGTATTAGTTTTAACTTTTAATTCGTAGTGAGAGGTCAAGACTCAAGATGTCATAGTCTGACATGGGTGAGACTCCTCAGGGTGGTGAAGGGATTGAGAAGTTAGACAAGAGTGAGACTGAGACTCCTCGGGGTGGTGAAGGGATTGGGATATCAGACAAGGGTAAGACTCCTCAAGGAAGTGAAACTAAAGGGATTGAGAGGCCATCAAAACGCCGAAAACTTAAACTTAAAGATACTACCATAAAGTCTTTCTTTGGAATTGGCAAAGTTTCTGGTCCATCAACTTCTGCAGTTGCAGAAGCCATTCACAGTAGCTCACCACCACCACAAGGTGGGATTGTCATTGAGTTAAATGCATCAAATGAGGATGAAAATACCAAAATGGCAGAAGATGTTCTAGGGGATACACACAATGAGATAATTCACTCAGATGCAAATGCTAGAACTGAAGATGATGTTGGTAGGAAGAAAAGAAAAAGGAAAGTAAAACTAGGGTGAGAGTGGGAGATGACAAGGAGTTTTAAGATTGATTGGGTAGCAAAGTACCCATTCATTGAACCAGTCCCAAACAATGATGAACAACCAATAGAATGCAGGTGTAAGATTTGTAGCTGAAAAACTAAAAGAGAGAAGAAGATGGAGCTAAAGCTTGACACCATAGAAAAGCATATTGGTAAGGTTTATGAAAAATAGATCATAGACGGAAAGGAAACAACAGTAGTAAGATGGAAATCAAAGGAAGAATGTCTTCATGTTAAGTATGCCGCAGAATATGAAGAGCATAACCACAAAATGACACTAATTGGTAATAGTGGATTTGGAAATACAATCAAGGCTGGGCTTGAACATGCAGCGAAAGATGCAAACCTGGCAAAGACTGTTCAAATGAGTGTTATTTTTCATATTCTTTCAAGAGGGCGTCCTATGAAAGATTTCTGAGAATTTAGTAATTTATTATCTTTTTTAAATGTTCCTCACTATCCTATGTCACATTGGTCAATAAATGTTGGATGGGAAATGGCAAACTGTCTCGCTGAGGTGGAAAAGCAAAATTTACGAGAGTGTAAAAGAGTTAAATTTCATTTCATTATCCATAGATGAAGTTACTACAGTAGATAACACTGCTTAGGTTTGTATGCATTTGTATACCGTAAAAGAACACGTCCGCCGAGCTCATCTACTCTGTGTTCATAAAACTAGGGGCAATTCAATAGCAAAAAATTTATATTTGAAAGTTAAGAAAGCTTTGAATGAAATTGCTACTATGGATGATTTGACAATTGCCAAGAAGGTGTGTGTTTGAGCTAATGGAGTTGCAGTAATGCAAGGTCAAAGGACCGGTCTTTGTGCGACATTACAAACTAGTATTGCACCATACATGGTTGGCATTCACTGCATGGCCCATTGAATGAATTTAGCATATAGAATTGTAAGCAATTTCCCTACAGTGTCAAAAGTTGAAGATCTGATCCACGAGCTCCACTCATACTTCTACCGAAGTCCTAAACATTTTGCAGAATTTTAGATTTTTGTTGAGGGAGTAACATCAGGAAACAAGCTTCTCGGGGATGTTGAGACCAGATGGATCTCCTTGCATGGACTAGTAGAACGAGCTCTAACAGAATATCAATCCTTGATCATATGACCAATGCCTCACAGTAGACAAAGCTCCTGATCTCTTACATAAGTTAAGTGATATAGAGACTCTGTTAACTTTAGCTAGTCTTCTCCCCATGTTGGATTCAATGAACAAACTTGTTAAGAAATCCCAAGACAAAACTATGTATATTAATGAGTATAGCACTCTACATAAAATGACATGCTTGAGCCCGGATGGTCTATATTCAGATCTAACAGGGTGAAGCCCAAATTTTTTTAGGTGGCAGATAATTACAAATTTGAATCATGCTGAACATTTTTTACATTTCAATACAAAAAATGAGTTGTGTGTCTTTGTAAAAGGATTTCAAATACCAATGCACCAATCTAAGACGGGCAAGCGAGGCAGAGCACTACCAGTTAAAAAGGAAGATTTTGGCAGGATTGTTAAATTTGTTAGTGATAATTTGAAGTCTATTGCATATGAACTTTCAACTGAGATTCGTGAAAGATTCCCTCGATAAGAAATACTTGAAGCCATGGGTTGTGTGTATCCTCAATTTTGGAATTTAATTGGAGATAATCTAAATGACGCAAAGATGTTTCATAAAAAACTAGAGGAATTGATATTGACATTTTCAAAAGATGCATATTGCAATGGACAGCCAATAGAAGGAATTTTAAATTCAGATCATCTTAAAATACAATGTAAACTTTTTGCATTGTGTATGAAACAACAATTGGTTAACTTGGAGAATCCATTTGAACCTGGATCAATCACAAGGATTTGGAAAGGATAGATCAAAGTGAAGTATTGCGTACTGCAATACCAGAATATTTGAAACTTGCTGATTTATGTCAAACAATAATATTGGGGTCGGTGGAAGATGAGAGAGTTTTAAGTGCATTAGGACTTTTGAAATCAAAGATCATAAACAAATTAGACAAAAATTTGGAAACTTGCTTGAGGATGTTTGTAACTCAGTATAATGTTGGAGATTTTCCATATGATAGGGCATTGGCAATCTAGAATTCCATGCGTGAAAGATGAGGATTGTGCAACACTTTAAAAGCTAGTGGTGCTACTACTAGTGCTAGTGCTGAGACAAATGATGGATCGTAGACTCAGAGTCAGCATAAAGATGAAGAAATTTGTGAATACTTGACTCGGAATGAAGATGAGTACTAGTCAGTTTCCGGATCTTGAATCCATTTGCGATGTAGAAGCCTTGGACTGAGTCACTGAAGTGAATTAGCAATCAATTTATAGGTATTTATAATTATACTACAGTTCTTGAGTCATATTACAATTTCAATTTGCAATACTATAGTTGTCATTGATGATTCTTGATATTGTATTCCTTGAATTTCTCAATCAGAATGGATACTTATTTCATATTTTTAATTGTGAATTTGAATTATTAGTAAACAATTAGAATTTATTTTCTGAATTATTAGTAAATTGGTTCCACATTATGTTGAACATGAAATGCAACAATTTGTGTCACAAGATCCATAAAATTATTCATATTGCATAACTGTTAGAACCTTTCTACTATTCTACATTAAATGCTTAACATGATGTTCATGGCGATTAGGGTTTTGTGTTTGTTTTTTGTCTTAGATGGCTAGTAAATCGAAGTTGTCGTGTGTCGAAAATCTAAGTTGTCCTCTCTTTATTTGTCCACATCAACGTCAAGTGTGGTCAAACGGTTGGTCAGATAATGAGACATGTTTAATGTTTCATCTCTAACTCGAAGATAAATTTCATGTTTAACAATTTAAGTGGTGAGTTAGTGAGTGTTGGTTTGGGTTTATATCGCAAGTCTGTAGTTTTTTGAGTGTTAGCATTTTATGTTAGTGAGCTGGAGATTGTTAATGAAATTGCTTTGGTCGTGAGGTCTCGAATTGGTTTGATGCCATGCATTATAGCCGCGAGAGTTAGTGAGTAAGTCATTAATGGTTTGTGTGCCACTGCTTGCGCCTGTTTATGACGGTAATTAACTTAAAACTTCAATTTTTGTTGGTACTTGCTGGGTCACTGCGATCAAGAGATAAAAAGTTTTGACATTTTATGGTTATCGCTAGCTCGCAGGTCCTTTATCATCAAGTCAGTTTAAGTCGCGAGCTTGTGAGTACTAGGAGATTTTAGTTGTCGCTACCTCGCAAGATGTTTTGTACTTGACCATTTTATGTTGCAAGGTTGCAACTGGGTGTGATTTTATGTTATCGCAAGGTCACGAGGTGTTTGTGGTTAAGTCATTTTAATTTGTGATCATGCGATGTGGTTGGTATCACTGCTTAGCTAGTTTCGTCGCTTGCTCGCAGGTTTTAAAGTTGTTTAGCATTTTATGTTGCGATTTGGCGACAGGTAAGTTTTGGTCTGATTTTGTGGTCATCGCATGCTCATGGGTTTGTAAGTCTTAAGTCAAAAAGTGTTGCGAGCATGAGATGGCGGTTAAGTGTCTTGTTGTCACGGGATCACAAGGGTTTAAGTCAAGGTAAGTTTCGAGTTGCAAGCTTGTGATGAAATAGTTTGTTTTGTTAGATTTGTAGTGGTCGCCAGCTTGCAAGTACAGAAAGAATATTACAAATTTTGTTGCGAGGTTGTGACTGAAGGGCTTGATGAAGATCAACAGTTGTCACTCACTCGCGAGATACTTTGAGGATTTGTAAAAGGGGTTGCAAGCTTGCGATTAAAAGGATTTGGTAGCATTGTCGCTAACTCACCGGTTACTTTCAAAATTGTTATAACTGGTTACGAGTGTGCGATTAAAGATGGGGATTGACATGTGGACTTGTTTGCCCGGTTCTGTAAAAGTTTTGAATGGCAATCGCCAATCAAATAGAAGGGCATGAATTCAAATATTGCTCGAGTACTTCATCTTTGAATTAATGCCACAGTAGCTAGTTCATGCAAGTGTGGCAATTAATGAGACTTGAGAGAAGTGACGACGCCCAAATATCATAAATTGCATGATCGAGTCAAGATTTTGTATAATTGCATTAATGCATTCTATCTTCGAGGTAATCCAGTGAATTGAGCTCTGCAACAACATTGGAGAATTTGGAGTGTTGGGCGTGGGAAAATTTCAAAAAATTGGTTAAGTTTTTCTCCTGCAACTAAAATGAGCAAGGCGACGAGTGGAACTTGAGGTTCCAAGCCCAAGGCCACTAAGGGAAAAGACGGTTAAGAAATACAAAGAAGAATTTGTAGATTTGTTGCCAGGGACTTCCTTTGCTTTGAATACAAATGATTTGGCATGGAAAGATTTATGGAGCCAATGCAGAAACCCGACCACACTTCATATGACTGGTTTTGTTCTGTTTCATTATTTCTGGAATAATAGGGTTAATGGTGTCCCGATGTCAAACCCTTGGGATTTAAATATGGCAAAGTTAATTGTGCTAGATGTGTATGTTGATGTGGATTTGATCAAAGAGTTGACCAAATGCTATTGCCCAGTATCTAGGGTAATCAGAAGAAAGAACCAGTCTGCCCTAGTTTCAATTAACAGAGTTAGCTTTGTTGAAGCTTTCCAGATTACTGGTGTTGCATGTACAGATATAAATTTGGAGCAGATTGCAAAGGATTATGACAGATACAAAGGTGTTATCAAGAAGCATTCAATGCCCAGATACATGCCTAGGGTGAATAGGAAACCAGTTATAATTCTAGATAGTATCGAACCACCATTTGACATCACATCTTTCCACCATTATATGCATTGTACAATCTATGGATTATGCAGAGTGTTGGGTTTTGATGGAGATTCAATAGTTTCAGCTGAATTACTGATGATGGCTATGGACATTCAACACCCAGATGTTAACAAAGATTATGATTATGTGGGCTATGTGGTTGAACACATTCATAATACTCTAGTTGAAATTTAGAGTGGTGCACCCAGCCCTACATTCAAGCATTATTCATTGCGGATGCATTTAATCTTGTTCTATAATGTTGAGTTCATGGATAAAGATTTGGAGATTTTCAAAGAAGAATTTGGTGTCTTAATGCCAATACAAATATGGACCTAGGTTTGGGATAGTAGTTCTCCCCATTCTTCTTTCCTTTTCTTTGAAAATTGGATTGTTTTGCCAATTATGAAAATGCTAGGAATAAATAGGGAATGATTGTCAATTAATGTTAGGAGAGTTTTGAGACCTTACCAATATATTCCAAACTGGTCTATTTCACATAACTGGGGGGACTTTTTCTTTTTTGATAACTTTACTATGATTAGAGTCTATGGGTGTCCTCAGCCTCCCCATATTTTACCAAAATTTGTTCCAATTAGGACTGCTTTTATGGAGTTTATTTGGCAATTGACCCTAGTTGAAAAAGAATACCTTGACAAACACAGGAAGGGTTCTCTTCTTCCTAGGCTTTGGGTTGTGTCTGATTTTACCATTGGTAGGAGTTCCTTTGATGAAGTAAACAATTTCCTTAATCAGTATAGGTTGGTTAATGTTGTGTCTAGATTCTATGATCCTGAAGAATTTATTAAACGTGCATTGCCAAAAATGACACCTTGGGCCACAATAAAGGACCATGAACCATTAGATGATGAAGATGTGGTTATAAATTTGCTGAGAAAAGAGGAAGTACAAGAAAGGAGAAGAAAATGGAAAAATTTGATGAGAGTTGAAGCAGAATTGAAGGTTGTTGACCCTAGTTTCTCAGGTTTTTGCCTAGATAACCCATACCTAGAGAGGATTAATAGAATGTTGAGTTTATATGAAACTCTGATGGAACAAATGCCTCAAATTTCAGAAGTGGTTGCTCAGTAGAAAGACCCCCAAGATGGACATTCTTCACATGGCAAGAGGCCACTTAGTGTGTCTGTTGATGATGTAGAGAATGGGGATGAAGTTCAATCTACCCAAGTGCCAGCTACAAAGAAACAAAAAACCAAAGAGGTTGGTACAATTGTGAGGAGAGACCCTGCTAGAGCAATTGTTACAAAACAAGGACACTACTTTCATCAAATAAGGACACATCTCAAAGAAGCAGGGCAGAATGAAGAACAGGGAGAAACAAATGAAGCCCTTGCTCAATGCTTTGATGAGAATGTGATGTTGTCAAATGAGTTCATGAAAGATGATGACTTTATTAAGTCAGATGAATTTAAAAGTTTTTTAACAAGGTTGAAACAAAATCAATTAAGACAAAATCTTATCATAGAGGAAGGAAATGTAGAAAAGCAAGAGGAGATCATCAAAGCACTGTGGGAATATGATCCTGATAGGGAGCAAATATCTGTGGAACAAGCAAGATAATTGATTAAGAGTACTGGTATGATTATGATTCCTGACTGGGATATCCAGTCTATTTTTATTATTGATCAGATTAGGAAGCAAGAGGACCCAATGTTTAAAATTGAATTTGAAATTGGAGATGTAATAAGAGGATTAGGATTTAATCCTAAGTCAAAGACACTTGTTTCTTGGTCTTTGGCCCCTTCCACTCAAAAGCCCCACCTTCTAAATATCCAAGTAGAAAAGAAAGCTGACAGAATGATCTGGAATTTGCAGAACACAACTGACACGGAGATTGCCTCATTTTTTACTCAAGTTTCTATTGGAGTTCACAAAAAGAGGCCTATCCATAAGCACACACAAAAAACTGTCTGAAACCCCATATCTGCTTCCAAAGCAAAAATTCTCAAAACAAGAATAGATAGCTGGAGATTTGAAGCTCTGATACCATGTTGGAGTTGAGAAAATACAACACCACAGGAGCCCAAATGATCTCTGCAAGTTGAAAAACCTATTACAAGGAGAAGCAAGGAAGCAAATCACAGAAGAAAGAAATACACATAAAATATGCTCAAAAAGAGAGAGCTCGATATTCACAAAATGTAATGTAATAATCTTCCTTCTTGTTACAATGAAAAGAAAGAACTTAACCTTTAATAGGTCAAGAAACCCTAAAAGGGAAAACCTAGGTTTGCACATAATAATTAATAAAAGAATTAATTATTATGCACCTAAAGTTAGCTTAAGTGTAAAAGAGATAAAGGGAACTTAAATAATTAAACAAATTTTGTTTAATTAATCAAGTAAATACCCAAATACTCTAACACCCCCCCTTAAGCTAGACTTAGGGAGAAGCTAAAACCTAGAACAACTACTGAAAGCAGGAAAGATGGGTCCCGGCAACAAGGCCTGATTAGGTACCCAAATACAATGAAATCTCTAACTGGAGAAATAGAGAAAACCACGTGGGAACAAAAATCTACTCCAAAAAGAGATGGAAAAGAACACCACTGAAGCATGAAGAACCTGCAAACTTTGTCAAAGAATAAATATTAAGCTGAAGAACCTCCACTAAAAGAACATGACCAGGTAGAGAAGACTATAATCTATATGAGTGCCCTCAAATGACACTACTCGAATCAGAAGGCAAACTAGGCAAACAACTAAAATTGAAGATACAGATGGCATGAAAACACCAAAGCCTGAAGAGCTGATCAATCAAACCATGGAAGCATTAGAACCAACATGACAAACCTCCCCATAATGCTGAAGAGGGACATGGACACTGAAAAAGAACGACCAAGAAGAACTGCAGGACGAAGAACCAGGAACATCAAAGGTGTAGAGAAAGTACATGGTGTCATGGAAGGAACACTCACTTGACACACAACATGAGGTGAATGTCGTGGAAGGAACACTCACTGGACAAACGTAGATGGAAAACAAGGCAAACATCAACCCCCTCATGGCACTTTAAAAGTAGTGCATGTACAATAAGGCACAAGATGTGCATGATCCCAAGTAAACAATGCATGATGGCACTTTATCTCAGTGTGTTTGCATAAAGACAAGATACAATGATAAGAAGACTAGAAATAGAAACGAGAACCAAATTAGAGACATCCTACCCAAAGAAGAGATCCCAGGACCTGAAACAACCAAGACATCCACCAGAGTACTGAAAAGAAAAAAAATGGAATAAAATATGCATGGAGCATAATCTATAAATAAAACTCATATGGCTGGAAAGTACACATCACATGCTTTCCAAAAATATAAACTTTTCAAAAAACGGAGGTCGGATGCTCATTCTATGGCTCCCGGAGTGCAAAAACAAGACCTCACTTTGACTAAAAAAAAAAAATAGTCAAACAGAAAAATTTGAAAAACAAATACCAACATGACGAGGTCCGGCTCAGAACCAACTTTTTGATGCCTATTCATTTTCAAAAAAATGACTCTGTATGCCCAAGATATGACCAAAAAACCAAACCCCCCTTCAAAACAAGAGGAAGGGGTAGTCTGGTGGCTCTAGCAAGCGGAGGTGGCCAGTGAGCGGCGGCCAGTGGTGGGCTGGTGGCGACCCGATGGTCAGGCGGTAGTTCCCAGTGGCAGCAAGGGCCAGGCGGTGCAGGTGGTGGTTCCCAGCATTGGCGACAACAAGGGTCGAGCAGTGGGGAGCTCTGGCAGGGAGGCAAGCACTGCGGGTTCCAGTGGGGACTGATCCAGGTGGCGACCGAGGTAGTGGTAGTGATGGTGGTGGGGAGCTATAGGGAGGCTAGGGAGGCATAGACGCAGTGATAGGGACGAGCAGGCGGCGAGGAGTCGGGGAGATGCAGATGCAGCAGCGGGCGACCGGCGGGAACGGCAGGGGCCGGGAGCCGGCAAGGAGCCGAAGGTTGCCAGTAGCAAGGCCCGGTCTGACAGGGTGGCGGAGAAGCCTGCAGCTTGTCAGGGGGCCTCATGGTACCCTGTGTACCGTGGGGTTGCCCCCTCAAAAAAAAAAATTTGATTTTCTTTTGCAAAGAAACTTTGCCCCTTTTTTTAAAGATTTCTTTTTTATTTTTTATTTTTTTTCTTTTTTTTCCAAAAAATCAAAATATGGCCTGCATGTCATAAAAAAGAAAAAAAAAAATTGAAATTTTTTTCTTGAACTCCGTGCCAGAGCCATACGGCATGGTGTTGGAGAAAAAATTCACCCAGACACTCAGGAATCAAAAATAGACAAATTTTATATGACCATGGGGGTTTTTGGGCCTTTTGAGCATGATGGTGAGGTCCGTTTAGGCCCAAAGTGCTCAGAAAAAGAGGCCTATCCCTAAGCACACACAAAAAACTACCTAAAACCCCAGATTTGCTTCCAAAGAAAAAGTTCTCAAAACAAGAACAGATAGCTGTAGATCTGAAGCTCTGATACCATGTTGGAGTTGAGAAAATATAACACCACAGGAGCCCAAATGATCTCTGCAAGTTGAAAAACCTATTACAAGGAGAAGCAAGGAAACAAATCACAGAAGAAAGAAATACACATAAAATATGCTCAAAAAGAGAGAGCTCAATATTCACAAAATGTAATGTAATAATCCTCCGTCTTGTTACAATGAAAATAAAGAACTTAACCTTTAATAGGTCAAGAAACCCTAAAAGGGAAAACCTAGGTTTGCACATAATAATTAATAAAAGAATTAATTATTATGCACCTAAAGTTAGCTTAAGTGTAAAAGAGATAAAGGGAACTTAAATAATTAAACAAATATTGTTTAATTAATCAAGTAAATACCTGAATAATCTAACAGTTTCTTTCATGAATTTATCAAAAATAGAGGATTTGTCAAGAAGATACATACAAACATATAGCCAATTGATTGCATTATCTAAAAAATATGAAGAGACACTGATGAAGAAGGATGCTCTAGAGGAAGAGTTAGTGGAGTTGAAAGAAAAAATTACAAATGAGCCCCCTCCAATACAAATTACAGAACAAGTACAAGAAATACCAACTGATGTGACAACAAAAATGGAGGAATACAAAGAGAAAATTGAAAATCTTGAAAAGGAACAAAATGTCAAGGCTATCTTTGTTGTGTCAGGAATCCTGAAACACAGGATTAATGTATTGAAAGGAAAATGGATGGTAGTGCATGATTTGCACATTTCTTTGAAAGAGGCAAGTAAAACATCCTCTGAGGCTGTCGCTTTTCTTGGACCTTTGTTCAATGCTTGGTTAGGAAGAAGCAGATTAATGGATAAGCTAGATACTGCAATGATGTATAGTGATGAGTTCCCTCCCAAGATCAGTGACACTAAAGACATGGTGGAGGTAATGAATGCAGCTTATGCATTTTTCATAGGGAAGGATGTGCTTATAATTGAAAAATTACAAATATTTGGGGAAGGTTATAGTAAATTGGTGCCTTCAATTTATGGTAGTAATGGATATTTGAAATTAGTTTTTGATTGGACCAGTGAATTTGATTTGATTCTGGAGCAAGAAGAAATAATCAAGCATATAGATGAACAAGTTGATGTTGATTTCCTCAACGGTATGCTTGATTCACTGTTCAAGGTTGAGGTTGACCATGCAAATTTTATTGTTGAGGCCAAGGCAGTTATAGATGCCAGATGGATAGATTCAGTTGCAAAGTTGGAAGAGGTAAAGGCATTCAGTTGGCCAACAGACAAAGAGGTGGATAGGTGGCAAGCCATGCTAAAGCAAAAGAAGAAATGTCAGGTTGCTAACCAAGATTCCTCACAGTAATTCTAAGCTTGTTGAATCCTCATCTTATAAAAGGATTCCAAGATTAATTTGAGAGGGATGGCCACTTTTTCTTTTTGATCGGTAGAGAGGGATGGCCAGTTGGCCACTTTTATTGATGTTGAAAAATCTGATATAGTTATAATAGTTCAACTGTTCAAGAATTTGATAAGTGCATAGCTAAATCGCATTTTGAATTTACTTTCTGATATCATTATGAATATAATATCAATATCATTTGTAGTTTGAGATCTTCACATAATTGTCTTTGTGTTGAATTTATGTTTTCACTATGAATTGAATTTGTGTTGAATTTTATGTATGAATCTCGGTTGTGTATGTAATGGCATATTCATTCCTATTTATCTGCAAATGAATCTTATTGAAGTTTATTATCAGGTTGTCTTTGAATTGTAAGTGACTCTATGCCCTAGGATAAGGCACTGGTCTGTTGTCTTGATGTTGACTTGGTGAAGTGACCTTCCAATTATAATAGTTGATTCATTGTGGGTGAATATGTTTTCTTGTGTGCCTTTGATTATGAAATTGTCATTTGTCTATAACACCTATCATGGAATTGGATCCTCAAAAGATATTCCCTTTAATTGAGTTGCATGCATGTTTTACTAATTATGTTGTATTCCTATCTATTGTGGTGTTTGATACTTTCATTCTTAATACTCTTATGATTTAATATGCTATGGATGTTTATGTAATATATATGGAGGTGTTCTATGACTATCATGTACATGTTTTCCCTCCTCCATAAAGTTGGCATTTACTCATACCTATAATCCGCCCACCAATTACAATGAGGTGAATCCTTAATATGATTCCAGACTAACAAAAAATTTGCATTCCTGGGCATAATAGGAAGCATTAAATGAAAAATTGCATACACCATAACAATGCAACAAATGAAAAAAGTTAAAACTCATGATTCTAATCATTTGAAAGAGATAGAATTATACACCGAAGAGAAATAGATCAAAATTTAATATCTATTGAATAAAATTACTGCTTCCGTCAACCATCACAAAATAAATTTATATATAACTCCTTCAACAACCTGCGCAAAGCTTGACACTAAATGCTTTTCATTTTCTTTGTAAATGACTGTACAACTTGCTCCCTTCACCTAGAGTCTAAAATCATTACTGGACCCAGAAAAGGAACCCAAATGACTTTACAACTTGCAAAACTACTTGAGCCATGCCATTATCACCTTGATGCCTTTGGATAGAATGTGAGATGTTATGTTTTGTCCAACAGATCGTTTCCAAATAGAGGAGGAAGCCTTCATGCCCAGGAATAGATAAAATGGAAAGAGGAGCTCAAACCTTCATGCCCATGATCAAGGAAAGTGGAAAGAGGAGCTTTAGGGTAAATGTAATATGTTGGGGAGGGGTTGCAGCTTCCATGTCATCACAAAGATAACTTGTTGCCACTCCCCACCCAAACAAATCCTTCTTCAAACCCCCTACAATCCTGTGGTATAGTAGAAGCAGAGGATGTGCCATGCTTGGCCTTTCTTGATAAGAAAAGGCTTTCACACCCCCTCTGGCAATCCTTCTCACTTTCACAACCCCTCTAACAATAAATAAACTCACATAGGAGAAAACAAAAAAACACGCATCCGGTATCACAGAGCACACAACAACTCCATGCACGATCCTGCTCAAACTTCATCTTCCTTTCTGAAGAAAAAACCACTCTAAGAAAATGAAAAAGGTTTCTTTTCTCTTCTACAAATTAAGTCACCACTCCATTGTATTTATAACCTTCTAACACTTCATTTGGTGATGCTCATTCACATGAAAAATCATCATTTTGGTATTTTTCAACATGACTATAGACTCTAGAAGTCATACATATCAAATCCACTGCATCTTGCTAAGGCTCATCTATTGTGAATGATTTTGTTTTGATTTTATTCCTCCTTGATTGGACAAATTCTTCTTCAGAATCCCTGACAACAAGCAACCTGAGCTCTGATTTCTCAAAGAAATTCATGATCTCCCATCTCTAACTCAGAAGTTGTCCAATCCTTTTATGCCTCTGAAACCATCGTGCTCACTTTTCTAATCAACCTTGACTTAGGAGAAACCTTCAAACTAGTCCCTCAGGAATGAGTCGGCATCCAAGCCTTAAAAATTCCTTGTACATATTAGTTTGCCACCACAGTTGTCGCTAGCTCTCATGTTTGTTTCATGTTAGCATTTTTAGGTTGCGAGCTAGCGACCAGATAGTTTGTTGTTAAGTTTTATGGTTATCGCCAGCTCGCGAGGTAAAATGTCTGAAGACATGATCAAGCCGCGAGCTGGCGACAAGTTGGTTTGGTTTTATATCGCGAGGTCTCTAGCTTTTTGGGTGTTAGCATTTTATGTTACCAAGCTAGAGATTGATAATGAAATTGCTTTGGTCGCGAGGTCTCGAGTTGGTCTGATGTCATACATTATAGCCGCGAGAGTTAGTGAGTAACTCATTTCATACAGTTGTCGCTAGCTCCCATGTTTGTTTAATGTTAGAATTTTTAGGTCACGAGCTAGCGACTAGACAGTTTGTGGTTAAGTTTTCTGGTTATCACCAACTCGCGAAGTTAAATGTCTGAAGACCTGATCAAGCCGTGAGCTTGTGAGTGAAGTGCTAGCAGTTAAGAGATAAACAGTTTTATGTTGGTGAGTAGGCCACAAGGGTTAAAGTTACCACTAGCTCCAAGTCATTGCGGTAAGGAGGACTTAACATTTTGTGGTCAAGAATTAGCGAGTGACAGTTCAATTTCCCTCAGTTGCTAGATCTCGAGGTTATGAAGGCTTAGCATTTTCATCTTGCGAGTTGGAGATAGAGTCGAAAGGACTTGTCACTAGGTCGTGATATTTTTTAATGGGCAGTCTTTTAGGCAAAGAGTTGACGACTATGTGCCACGTGTTTTAATGACTTAATATCTTGAAATCACCAATATTTTTTTTTATGATTTGAAAATAGCTTGAAATCGCCAATATTTTATTTTTATGGTTTGCAAATAGGTTGAAATCACCAATATTTTTTTTTAATGGTTTGAAAATAGGTTGAAATCGCCAATGCAAATATTTTGCTAGTTTTAAAAAAATTACAATTCGCCCATGCAAATATTTTTTTGGTTTTAAAAACATTACAATTTTCCTCGGGAATTATACAGCTTTCGCCAAGTTTTTACACCTTGCCCAAGGGGGGGGATTTCTTAAAGTTTTCCGTGCTTCTCAACCTCCAGATCAATTCTTGTTTGTGCAAATTGATTTTCATACTGAAAATAGGGGTGTAGGTTTTGATTAAGGAAGTTCCTTTTGATTCTCTTATTTTGGCTCATGAATTGTGAAATTAGTTTGTGTTTGGAAAATTAACTAGATGATTGTGAGTAAATTAATTCTATTTGCCCAATATGAAACTTTGTTGGAGAATACTTCCTAGTTTTAATTTTCTGGGACTATTTATTCCAAATTTATAATGAAATTGAAGATCTATGTTTACCTAGAAATTTAATTTATTTCCTTTCTCTCAATCTGAGACTGTGCGGATTGGAGGGGGTTTTCTTTTAAAAAGAAATTTTAGAAAAGTTAAAAAAAAATATATTATGTTAACCTATGTGGCTGGGAATACCCACCATGTGGGCAGGTAGTTGTTGCTACCGTAAAGTAGCAGCACTACCGACGGTAATGTCTGGTACCCTAGGGTAGTAGCACTACCGGGTAGTACCTGCTACCATATGGTAGCAGCACTATCGGTGGGTAGTGCCTGCTACCGATTGGTAGCGGCACTACTGATAGGTAGCTGCCCCTCACTATCCGTCTTGCATTGTTAATAAAAAATATGTTTATATATATTTTAATTGAATTAAAATATATTTAAGTGGAGATTTAAATTGAATGCTTTTATTTATATTGATCATTAAAAATTAATTACATATGGTTTTGGTAACTTTGGAAAGTGAAATTAATATATGTTATTAAGTAATTTCAGAGAAATGAAATGATATATTTATATTATTGGGAAAATCTTAAGAAAGGAAATAATATAGTATTGAATATTGGAAAAAGAAATGTTATATTTATTGTTAATTCTTGGAAATTAAACAGTATATTAGCTGAATATTTCTGAGATTAAATAATATGTTATTTGGACATTTGAAGATAGATGGATAGAGTTAGGGAATTGATGATATTTTCTCCTAATGAAATATGGATATAAGATGAGAAAATACATTTAATAATGTTTTGTTTTTTATGTATTGGATTATAGGCACGATCATACGATTGCAATTTTGGTAGTGAATTTATTATGTAATGGTGATTTTGTCCAAAACTGTTTATGGAAGTTTAGATCAATTAGAAAACTTGATCAATTTGTATTTCTAAACAATATGGAAAAAGATTATCATTTCAGAATTATGTCAATGCGTGTTTAATTTTTTGCATTCACATTTGATTAAGAAATGGCAAGCTCTTGATTGTAATTGTCGGATATTGTCATATGGTTATTTTGTAATCTGCTTATGTTCTTGAACTCGAGTCTTGACTATTTTCATGTGATGGCTTTGTATCTGGTCATGTCCTTCATTTCCAATGTTGGTTGTTGTTATGTGGTTGACTGAAGCCAGTCATGTCTCTAGTCAGAGAACCATCAGTCAATGCACCTCATGTGAGGACTTTTTTGGCCAAGTAGGCATTCCTACCGTATTGAACTTTGTATGCTTGTCTTGGTGTATACCTTGGTTTTTGGAGTTTCATTTGATTATGGTCTAGTGTCATATGGGAAAGTGGCTTTCGAGTGGGGGTCGTGCCCAAAGTGGTTGCAAGGTAGCCCATCAAAAGTGTGTCTAAGTAAGTGATAACCTAATAGCATATTAGAGAGTTTAGTTAATGAAAACACTAAGTAAGATAATTGTGCCTCGCGCATGGGATGAGGGCTAGTACAAACTGGACATGTAGTGAGAAGGCCTGAAATGGAAAACCAACAACCTTGTATTCACGAAAGGATGTGGTGGGTCCACATGAGACTTGGATGGGTCGTAGGTTCGGGAAAGGTTGCTAGGGTAACCCAGTAGATGGGTTCAGGACCTATGGAGGCCTGCCAGGGTAGCCATACCAAGTTATGTGATGACACTTGTCCCTTACGTTCACTAGTGTGTAGTTGAGTGGTCTTTGTTAGGAACACTATTGTGGAGTCATATCTGGTTGCTCATGCCCTTGTGAGAACCTGTTATTCATGTTAGACCATGGATTTCTTATGATGGGTTGTGAGGGCTTAGTTTCATGGGTGCTCCAGTGGTTCTTTTGAGATTGCTTCTTATCATGTTCAGAGGGATCCTTTTCCTTTTTTGGGATCATTAATGTACCTATTGGACTGATGTGGTCGTATGTATTATTGGTTTATGTACAAATTGAGGGCAAGATGAAAATGATGTGAACCTTATGTATTCTTCACCCTATTATTTATCAGAGGGGTCTTGCAGTTGAGCAGACCCAGAGATGTAGCCCACTAGGGGTGAACTCCGATATCATTTCAGTGTTATGTAGTGTTTATGTTCTTATGTTTCCTTTTTAATTTGGCATGTATGGATGGCATTATGGTTAAATGTATAATGTGAATTAGATGATGATAATCTTAAATGCATGTACGTAGTTATCTTATTAAATGCAGTAATTTGGATCATGAAGCATGTAGGTTTGCATAATGGAAAGTATTCATTAGATTTTAATGCAATTACGGTATGCATGGAAATTAGATGCATGACATATGTTTTAATGTAAGATTGGACGAAATGTATGGTTAAATTGTAATGGATGAACTTCTCATGTTATCTATAATTTTAACCTATCGGATAAATTTATCCTTGTTTCAGTATAATCATGTCATTAAGTTTATTAACTTAATTGGATTTATTATCGTGAGTTGAATTTAGTGTTGAATCAAGTAATCTCATTGAGAAACTCTTTAGGTGTTAGTTAAGCCTTCTGTTGTGTAATTCTGAGCTTAACGATAATTCAATGTATCATTATTTTGTTTTAACTTTTAAAAAAATATTTGCACTCTATTCTTGTGTTTCCACTTTATCCCTTCGGGGTTTCCTAGCGAGGTATTACATTTTGTATCAAATCCAATGTTGGAAACACTGGGATCTCTGGTGTCGCTTGTGCCCTTAGTTGGTGTGAGGTGTAAAGGCCTTATGTTGTGTGCGTGTGATTGAGGCAGAGGATCTTGAAGATCTTAAGGACTCGTGCTCTGTTCTTTTTGCGTATTCTTTCGAGCAAACCTTAATTGTGTGTAACATGTGTGTTCACACCTTGATTTCACCTTCCTGATGTTGGTGCTTTTTGAGTAATTATATGTGCTTTGTTTTCCTAATTGATATCTTAGTCTATGATTACTCTTATTCAAAAAGAGAGTCATATGTACCTCCCTTATTGATTATTGTACTCTTTAGACTAATCCATTTGGGTCGGTTAGTGCTTGTTTTGAATCTGAAAGTATGAAATGTTCTTGTATTATGATTATGATCTATCTTGGTGTTGATAATTTTAATGACTTATATGGTAGATGTTGAGGGCTTATGATGTAGCGAATTGAATGTTTACCATCCTTCCTCCTCTTTCTCTCTAGAAATTAAAATGTTTGTTTTATGTGTATTTATCACTTGTGTGAGTTTCTTGTTGCGAGAGAAAGGTTGTGACTTCTTGAACCCTTGTGTGAGCCTAATGATTCTTCTATGTTTTTAGATATTAAGAGGGCTATGGGTTTAAAATATCATAATGGTTATTGGGCGGAAAATTGTATGTCTTCATAAAAGAATTCTCCATGTGTGTTGTAGGAGTAACACAATGGAAATTCTATCTTAGGTAATGTGCAATTATGTGCGAATGGTGGATATGTGAAACTGTCTTGTTTGTAACAAGATGTTTTAAAAGGGAACATGTTATAGTGGCTAAGATTATGTTAATGTGTTCCATGAAAGGTTCCTTTATGTGTTTCATAACACCGATTCAATTAAGGACCTATTTTATGTTATATTGAACTTGCTTTTGGGATATATATAATTGACTTAGTATGAATAGAAAGTGAAAATGAAAAGCTTGTTTGATATGCATGCATTAATATGTATTATTTAGTTTAAAGCTCCTCGTTTACCTTCTTCTCGTACTTTGATTTTCAATGAAAGGTTGCAGATAATGATGTATTTCGTATTGATTAAGAGTAGTGAGAGTTCGCAAGAGGTCTTGCATGAGCGAAAAGATTGTCTGGCTTGATTTCTGTTGTTTCAAAAATGAGGACATTCTGTTACAACCATAATATTTGGAAATTTCATGTTGGGCCAATTGGAATTCTTCTAAACAGTAGTAAAATGAAAACCATGCAATTAAGATGATAGGCTTATAGTGAGAAATTTAAGCATATTTGTGTGATCTTGTTGATTTTTTGCTTATATATGAAATGGGTTGACTATCAAACTCTCTTTCCCTTCTCTCTACCTAGTTATAAGATGGTTAGAAATGTTACTAAGGATGCATTGATTTAAAAAGAATGTATATAAAGCATATGAAATTGTAATTCTGGTATTTTGGCTTCATATTGAAAGATGGAAGTCTTACGCTTTGGAAAGAAAATTTGTATGGTTAATGATGTGAATATGAATGCTGAGTGGTATTATGGAAAGATATAGGAATGACGTTACTTCCTTATTTAATTTAAATTGTAAAGAATTTCAGTACTTGTATCTAGAATAAATTCTATTCAATTATTTATGTGGAAAGCATAATTAAAACCTTCCTTGAGTAGATGATAGTGTTATTGAAAAGTACTCCCCGTAAATATGAATAAACCAGTACTGGTGCTTTCGTGGTGTATTGTAAGGAGCCAGTTCTTGCTATATGTGCCCATGGGATGGTGAAGTAATCAACCATGGAGGATATGTTTACTTATGAGTATGGGGAAACCATACTATTTATGTGATGTTGCTCATTTGCTACCCTACTGAGTGCCAACCCATGAGTTGTCGGTACATCAGTATGTTAAGGGGTAGTATTAGAAGTCAATGTTCCTTGAATAGTATGGATCAGCGTACGAGTAATGTCGGCATGAAGCGACTTTAGCTTCTCTATTTCAAGGAAAAACATAGTTATATAATGAAACTATATTTAAGGTGTACTCAATACTTTCCCTTTTGATGAACCAACTTATAAGGTTTATGTGTACTAGCCTATTCCTCTCTTTTATTTGAGCATATTGATGATAGTTTTTGAGCATAGTGATGGTGTATCTTGGAGGATCTTTTTGCCTTGTCTTTATGAAAGGTATGTTATTCCCACATGAGCTGCCAGTTAGTAGGCATTGGTAGACTTGTGGGTGGACTTTATCCATGTATACCTCTAGCTTACGGCAAGTATCCTGAGAGGTTCATTGCTATGCGGGGTGTGACCTATGCGTGCCTTTTTCTGTGAGGTACACTGCCATGTGAGATATGTCCATTGTGTTCCTTCTCTACTTGGATTATTTCCATGTCGTGTTGAGACACGATGTGGGATGTAGTAGACATTACCATGCGGCCTACTGGCTTGTTTAGGGTAGAGCCATGCCATGTGGGTAGTGTGACTATGTCACACCATATGATGAGCTACTGCGATAGCTGGACAACTGTTCTCTCCTTCCTTGTTGGTGGCTAGATGCTAGTCACATAGTGATGTTATGTGCAATTATGATATTCTTATTTATTTCTTTGTGGACCAGCAATTTATTCTATTTGATTTTGAAGGTTTAGCCACGATCTTGCGATCTTTTGCTTACTTGATTTGGTGTTGCAATTTCAGAATTTTCTTGCCTTACTATTGGAATTGATGATTTATTATCTTTATTCATTTGTATTTTGGTGGATAAACTGGTTTATCCTTATTGTTTTTCATATGTTGGTCTTGTGTTGAAATGTGAATTCCTCTCCAAGGATGTATGAGACGGTCTTGGTTGAGTGTATACGACGAAGTAGACATAGGGAACCTTGAGGATGGGGGTATGTGAGGTCATGATGCAGCTAGGATCCACTACCTACCTATGTGTGGTGACTATCTCTTGGAGGCTAACCACCTTACACAACAAGGGATGTTCACAAGGGTCTTGTATGGAAGGTAGCACCTCTATGGTGTGCCCTAGCACCATCAATCTCTTGAGTGAGATGTTGGATATTTATGATCATGTTATTTGTTCTGAGATTAGGCATAGAGATGTTGATCATGCATGTTATCTATGACCGAGAATTAGACATGCTCACATGTGGCCTTATGAGTTGTACATTCCAATTATGTCGATGGATATTTATGTGGAATCTTGGAGTAAAATGTGTTCTTTTGTCACTATGCTATGGGACATAGTCATTGGAAACGTTTTTATATGCCTAGCAAGTGTAAGCAATTGTGTTATTTATTTTGCTCTTATTCTTGAAAGTTAACTCTCCCAAAATATTTTCCAAACCTAGGTTAAAAAAGAATATTTTTAACCTAGGTTTGGAAAATATTTTGGGAGAGTTATTTTTTGGAATGGGAATTTTGGGCATTTGTGGGAGAAGGAATTTCTTGAGCTTGCAAGTGGAGCTCTTCATCGAATCATTCTCCAAGATTGTTGAAAGAGGTTGGATTCTTATTTATATCCATGGTTTTTGCTTAAAGAGATTGTTCTGATTTGGAAGAAATTTGGGTGGGTGTGTTGAATAATGTTTCAGATTTATGGTTTAAATAAGAGTAGTAGTTAAATCCCAAATTTTGAAACCTCCTTGCTTTCCTTCTCAACCTCCAGGTCAATTCTTGTTTGTGCAAATTGATTTTCATACTGAAAATGGGGGTGTAGGTTTTGATTAAGGAAGTTCCTTTTGAATCTCTTATTTTGGCTCATGAATTGTGAAATTAGTTTGTGTTTGGCAAATTACCTTGATGATTGTGAGTAAATTGATTCCATTTGCCCAATATGAAACTTTGTTGGAGAATACTTCCCAGTTTTAATTTTTTGGGAGTAGTTATTCTAAATTTATAATGAAATTGAAGATCTCTGTTTATTTGGAATTTTAAGTTATTTCCTTTGTCTCGATCTGAGACTGTGCAGATTGGAGGGGTTTTTCTTTTAAAAAGAAATTTAAGAAAAGTTATAAAAAAAATATATTATGTTAACCCACGTGGCTGGGAATACCCACCACGTGGGCAGGTAGTTGCTGCTACCGGAAGGTATTAGCACTACCGGCTAGTGCCCACTACCAGACACTACTTGTGGGTAGTGCTTGCTACCATAAAGTAGCAGCACTACCGGGTAGTGACTGCTACCGATCGGTAGCAGCACTACTGATTGGTAGTGTCTGCTACCGGTTGGTAGCAACACTACCGATAGGTAGCTACCCCCCCCGCTATCCCTCTTGTAGTGTTAATAAAAAATATGTTTATATATATTTTAATTAAATTAAAATATATTTAAATGGAGATTTAAATTCAATGCTTTTATATATATAGCTCATTAAAAATAAATAACATATGGTTTTGGTAACTTTGGAAAGTGAAATTAATATATGTTATTTAGTAATTTCAGAGAAATAAAATGATATATTTATACTATTGGGAAAATCTTAAGAAAGGAAATAATATAGTATTGAATATTGGAAAAAGAAATGTTATATTTATTGTTAATTCTTGGAAATTAAACAATATATTAGTTGAATATTTTTGAGATTAAATAATATGTTATTTGGAAATTCGAAGATAGATGGATAGAGTTAGGGAACTGATGACATTTTCTCCTAATGAAATATGGATATGAGATGAGAAAATACATTTAATAATGTTTTGTTTTTATGTATTGGATTATAGGCACAATCATATGATTGCAATTTTGGTAGTGAAATTATTATGTAATGGTGATTTTGTCCAAAACTATTTATGGAAGTTTAGATCAATTAGAAAACTTGATCGATCTGTATTTCTAAACAATATGGAAAAAGATTTTTGTTTCAGAATTATGTCAATGCGTGTTTAATTTTTTGTATTCGCATTTGATTAAGAAATGGCAAGCTCTTGATTGTAATTGTCGGATATTGTCAAATGGTTATTTTTGAATTTGCTTATGTTCTTGAACTCGAGTATTGACTATTTTCATGTGATGGCTTTGTATCTGGTCATGTCCTTGATTGCCAATGTTGTTGTTATGTAGTTGATTGAAGCCGGTCATGTCTCTAGTCAGAGAACCATCAATCAGTGCACCTCATGTGAGGACTTGTTTGGTCAAGTAGGCATTCGTACCGTATTGATATATGTATGCTTGTCCTAGTGTATACCTTGGTTTTTGGAGTTTCGTTTGATTATGATCTAGTGTCATATGGGAAAGTGGCTTTTGAGTGGGGTCCGCACCCAAAGTGGTTGCAAGGTAACCCATCAAAAGTGTGTCTAAGTAAGTGATATCCTAATAGCATATTAGAGAGTTTAGTTAATGAAAACACTAAGTAAGATAATTGTGCCTCATGCATGGGATGAGGGCTAGTACAGACTTGACATGCAGTGAGAAGGCTTGAAATGGATAACCAACAACCTTGTATTCATGAAAGGATGTGTTGGGTCCACATTAGACTTGGATGGGCCGTAAGTTCAGGAAAGGTTGCTAGGGTAACCTAGTAGATGGGTTTGGGACCTATGGAGGCCTGCCAGGGTAGCCATACCAAGTTATGTGATGACACTTGTCCTTTATGTTCACTAGTGTGCAGTTGACTGGTCTTTGTTAGGAACATTGTTGTGGAGTGATATGTCGTTGTTTATGCCCTTGTGAGAACCCGTTATTCATGTTAGACCACGGGTTGCTTATGATGGGTTGCGAGGACTTAGTTTCATGGGTGCTCCAGTGGTTCTTTTGAGATTGCTTCTTATCATGTTTAGAGGGATCCTTTTCCTTTTTTGGGATCATTAATGTACCTATTGGATTGATGTGGTCATATGTATTATTGGATTATGTATGAATTGAGGGCAAGATGTAAATGATGTGAACCTTATGTATTCGTCACCCTATTATTTATCAAAAGGGTCTTGCAGTTGAGTAGACCCGGAGATGTAGCACACTAGGGGTGAACTCCGATATCATTTCGGTGTTATCTGGTGTTTATGTTCTTTTGTTTCCCTTTTAATTTAGCATGTATGGATGGCATTATGGTTAAATGTATAATGTGAATTAGATGATGATGATCTTAAATGCATTTATGTAGTTATCTTATTAAATGCAGTAATTTGGATCATGAAGCATGTAGGTTTGCATAATGAAAAGTATTCATTAGTTTTTAATGCAATTAAGGTATGCATGGAAATTAGATGCATGACATATGTTTTAATGTAAGATTGGACGAAATGTATGGTTAAATTGTAATGGATGAACTTCTCATGTTATCTATAATTGTAACCTATTGGATAAATTTATCCTTGTTTCAATATAATAATGCCATTAAGTTTATTAACTTAATTGGATTTATTATCGTGAGTTGAATTCAATTTTGAATCAAGTAATCTCGTTGGGAAACTCTTTAGGTGTTAGTTAAGCCTTTCATTGTGTAATTCTAAGCTTAATGATAATTCCATGTATCGTTATTCTATTTTAACTTTTTTTTTTAAATTATTTGCACTCTATTCTTGTGTTTCATCGTTATCCCTTCGGGGTTTCGTGGCGGGACATTACACAATGCCTTGATCAAAGGTGATAGCCCGTGTTGGAAGTTGAATAAATTCATACACATAATTAGTGAAAAGATAAATTTCGTTCAAGATTTTTGTATCTCCCATGTGAAAAGAGGAGGAAATGCCATTGCTGATGATCTTTCAAATGTAGCGTGTGAGCTTTCTATAAGGGAAGTGAGGTGTCGTGATTGTAAAGATGGTATCGTGAGATGGAGTTAAGGTTCCCTACCAAGTTGGTATGCCTGCAAATTGAAATTACATGTCTTTCGGCCAGTCTTTCAAAATTGTAAGGTTGGCATGTTAATGCGCATTTATTGCGGAATGTCCTTTGAAATGGCGGTGGTGGTGGAGCATGCCATCTTTACTTTTAATTTTAGTATTCTCGCGCATTTAATGAGTCTAGTTTGTGAGTTGGTAAAGTAAACTGGTTTTTGGTAGACTCTGTCAGATTTTCTTTTGCAGTGTATTTTTCCTATGTATGCCCAAAATGGAAGAAAATTTTACCTTGTAGTCTTCCAAGCTAATGCCAGCTTTTTGAGTCCCGTCACACAAAAAAAGCTTGTGAAAATGTTTCTTGCAAAAGACCTATTGTTTTTGAAGGCAGTTCAGTTGGTCTTGGGGGAGGAGGTGGCGGTTATCAGTCACAGGTATAGATGTAGAACTGACATCTACTCCCTAATCATGGCTTGGGGACTTGAATTGGGCTATTCATGCACAAATGTGAGAAGGTTTTGAAGAAGATTATTCCATAGGAATACTTATTAAATATGGAGTCTCTGCTGGAATGGGTTGTGCTGAGTTGGGGCTTCAACCTCTCTAAAGGAATCCTAAAGGAAAATGTTGAAATGCGGGTGAGGCATTCCTAAATCCAATTTCTTCGCCATCTAGAGGAAGCTTGAGCTCAATTTAGGGATGATGCAAGACGTGGTTGGGAAGCTCTAGTGGTTTACATCCAGATAATGGAAATTGAAGATGTAATTCAATAGGCGAGTGTGGAGGAGACAATGGTGGATGAGATGAGAAGCAGGAGGTCGATTACGCAATGGATATCGACGGAATTGGCAAGGCAGGTTGAATTGGGTGGTGTGACCGATGACATTGGTGGAGTCACAGAAGGATTAAATTCTCAAGGGGTTGTTGTCGAAGGTACAAGGAGGACCAATGGAGATTCAAACGCCTCGACTAGAGGAGCTAGGAAGAAAGAGAGATGAGGTGTTCTTTGGGCCAGGGTACTTTTGGGTGCTATTCTTTTGTTTAGATAAAAATTTATTTGAAAAACTTGAATTTTATGTTTTTGTTATAAACTATTTGAACAGTTTCAGCCAAAATTTTGATTGGCATGATGTGATTTGTGAACTTTTGTTCTTAAAGCTGTGGGTGTGGGGAAGTGTTTGAGATGAACACTGATTTTGGAAATCATGGTTTTAGATGGGTAGTTTGGATGGTTTTTGTGGGTGGTTTGGGGAAGTGGTTTGATATTGGAAAAATTTGATGAAGTTGTACTTTTTCTCTTTAAGTAATAAAATATAAATATTACCGATAAAAAAAAAATCATTTCTTTTTTAATTTTGATTGATTCATAGTTTTGAAATAAGTAAATGAATGTATAATTAACCTCTTGATAAAAACTAATTAAAAAACTATTAATTTATTAACATGTAAATATGACTATTGTTAAATCACACTCAATTTAATAGTCAAAAATAAATTTTCACCAACAAAAATCAGACAATTAATCCTTATTTTTCACTGAAGAATGTAATATTTAAATCAAACGCGTATATACTTTAAAATTTATTCCATACCATTTTTTCAAAAATATTATCACAACTCAAAAATTCTTACTATATTGCCACAATTTCAAAATTAGCACTCACATTACCTTATAGAGTACATGAAATAATATAGAATTAAATGAAAATTCTCTATCACAAGATTTTAAAAGTGGTGGGAAGTTCTAACAACAACATACAATTATTAATAAGTATGGGTTGAAACAATGGGGTTGTTAAAAATTATAAGTATTAACAATAGATCAAAGAAATATAATTTTTTTTGGTATATTAAAGAATCATTTTTCGAGCATACTTGCAACTTAATGAGTTTATATTTGGCGGTGAGATTTTAGCTTGTGTCAAGATGGGAGCTTTGCAATTAGATGTAGACTTTCATCAAAACATAAAGAATATTAAAATATTTTTTATCATATATTGTGGTTGCCACTACCTTAGTAGACATATATGCAAAATGTAGAGAAACTCACAAAATGTAAAAGAGTTTTGATTTGTAGTTTATTAAAAATTATACAAAACAATGTTTGTAGATCTTCCTTTCATATAGTGACAAATAGATTTTTTTCAAGTTCTCTTTGTCGCAATAAAAATATCTTCAGTCACTATGACATCAGACTATAATACTAATTATTATTATTGATAACAATCAACTAAAAATAATGAATAAAAAACGAATGTACAAGACTTCTACAACAAGATTTAAATTGTCAAGTCATTATACATAGATCGATAATTTATTAAAAAGATAATTATTGTTGTCACTTCTTTCAATTTTAATATTGAAAAATATTCTTAAATTTTTAACGAAAGAAAAAGTTAATTCTTTTTTTAATTTATTAAATTGAGAAACTTGTTTGAAGTGATACCTTACCTACCTACATAAATTAATAATAATAATAAATACATATTATCAAAGTTGTGTTCTCTCCTTTAATATCATTTATGAGAGCACTTTAAAAGTTCAAGTACTATCTAGTGTATAATAATATTGTTTATTTGAAAAAAAAAATTATAATCAATTGAAAATATTGAAATTGATTTTTAAATTTAAAAAGTAAATTACAAATCTAAACATTACATATTGTAGTTAAAAAAAAAAAAAATTTAATTTTGATTGATTTATAGTAAACTATTAATTTATTAACATGTAAATATGGCTATTGTTAAATCACATTCATTTAATAGTCAAAAATAAATTTTCACCAACAAAAAACAGACAATTAATCATCATTTTTCACTGAAGAATATAATATTTAAATCAAATACATATATACTTTAAAATGTATTCCATACCATCTTTTCAAAAATCACAACTCAAAAATTCTTACTGTATTGCCACAATTTCAATAATTTTAATTGACATGATACCAGAACAAATAATTTATTATTACAAATATCTACCGACATCAAAATTTACTATTTATCATTTTTGATAAAATTAAAATATAAATTTATTATTATCGTTACAACTATTTCTATTCCATTAATCTTCACTTAGTCGTAAAGATCGGCATTGAAATCGACCTGCCATTAATAGTTAGTCAAATACGATACAAAATAGAGAGGAGAATAGTATTTTTTAATTTGTTAAACTATAACATCCAATACTTTATGGCTTTGAATTCATTGTTTAATTTTTTTCATTAAAATGGTAGATTCATTATTTATCTATCTTTGTTCTTTTTCACATAATTTTTTATCAACTTTTCATCTATATTTGTTTTCTTTCACATAATTCTCTGCTGTCGAGAATGGAAGGAAATGTGTGTTTGAATTATTGGTATATCGATTATTCTAGTTATTTAATATTCTTTTACTTTTGTTTTTTTAAGATATGATGACATTTGTTATGAAATTTTTTATTATCTTGTTGATTTAGTCTATAAATAGTCACCGTCAAAAGAGTCATCTAGAAACAAATATCAATTTGCAAGAAAATATGTTCATGACCTAATTAAAAACAGACTCGCATCAACTTTGATGTGAAACGAGAAAATGGAAGAGACTAAAAGAATGGGGAAAGATGATGTTTACAAGAATGTATTCTAATTCTAATTGAGAAGTAGGGTTCTCTATGGGTGATTAAAATTTTATACCATTATTTGTACGTGTATGATTGACAAATTTATGAGATCAATCTTGATATTTTTTGAGACACTCTAGGATTATTACAATGTTATATTGGTCATGTATCTTGTGGAGTTATATATCATTGTTTTGTTATGTTTCTTATATTCTTATATAGATTCTAAAATGTATTGAGAGTTTGTTTAGGTTGATGTGTGTTGTGAAGTGGTAGGTGTTGAATTATAATGTATTTAAATGTGTTTTGACTTTATTTGAACTGGAAATGAATGTTTGCTATCTATTAGATGGTTATGTATGATTAGAAGATGAAATCAACGTAAGCTAGATAATTAACTATCATACATAAATGTATCACTTTGTGTACTAGATATTTTTTATTTAACCACTTTATACGAAATTGGTCGTTGAAGAGGATGGATTTTCTTCAAATTATGATTTGATATCAACTCCCAGAAATTGTTGATGTATAGGATAAAGAGAAAGATATTTAGCTTACAACTAAATTAAATACTTCAACATTTTGTACTCTTGATTATGTACCAGGATACTTGGCATGTTGCCTATATTGATAATATTCATGGGAAGTATTACAATATACTACATTTATATTGGACTCCTTGATATGTTGTTACTACTTTGTCAATGATCCATGGTTGTATTACTAGTTGGATATGAATTTCAATGTAATAATTTTATTAATTGTTTATTTAGAAATATAACTAATTATTATTTATATTCTTATTTATTTATAAGATGTAAGAAAAAAATGAGTTTGTGTTTTAGAGGTTGTTATAAAACAGCTCCAAGACAAAGGAGATATTCTAGAGAAGGAATATTTTTCCAAATATTTAAATAAGAGTCTTGTCAACCTTGTGAATCCATGTCGGTCTTATCCATTTAAGGAATTATATTTTTTAAATATTCAAATATGAAAATTTAATCAATACTTATTCATTTTAAATATATATGGAAATGACAATAAGCCAATAGATTGGAGAAGGTAGAAAAATATGAAAGGATTTACACAAATTTTAGGTCTATTGGGGATATAAACATGCAAATCAAATTGAAATAAATAGTTAAACAATGTTTAAAATTCATTATTCTAACACATGCAACCTTTGGATAGAGGATCAAAATTGATATGCTCTTAGTAATGCTCATATTTTTTCTTCTTTGAACAACGATAAATTAAATAGTGTTTAAAATTCATTATTCTAACACATGCAACCTTGGATAGAGGATCAAAATTGATATGCTCTTAGTAATGCTCATATTTTTTCTTCTTTGAACAACAATAAATTAAACAGTGTTTAAAATTCATTATTCTAACACATGCAACCTTGGATAGAGGATCAAAATTGATATGCTCTTAGTAATGCTCATATTTTTTCTTCTTTGAACAACAATAGTTTTCTTGATTTGGAATGATTTATGAATGGGGGATTATGCTCTGGAATTTATAGAAATTTTGAGAGGAAATTGGATGGTGGAGATTAAATTTTAGATCATAAGTTTGATTCATAATTGATGGAAGTGATGGAGAGAGGAGGATATCAATTTTTCAATTAGGTAAAGATGAGTGTGTAGTCAATTCATTTGATTTGTGAGTTAATAAATATTTATTTTTTAAAATTTTAAGTTAAATTAAATTGATTGTTTTTTTAACTCATGTTTGATTGATGATTTAACTATCTAGAATTATTGTTGACTAAATTGATTTGTGAGTTAACTATTTCGATTGGATAGTTATCTCATGAGGTGGAAATTAGAATTTAAATTAATTTATTAGTAGATAATATGGGAAATGATTCATTTTAAATTTCGTAAAAAATAAATATCATTTAATTGATTTAATTGAGACATAGTAATGAGAATAGGATAATACGAGTTATTTTAATGGATTAAGATGTGGTATCTACAAAAAGTAATGTATACATGATTCTAGTGTCTACTTGTTTTCCTCTTCAAAATATAATTATGATTATAACATTTTTTCCTCTTTGAAATAGAATTGTGACTATAAGAAGCAATTCCATTTCAAAGAAAATAGATTTGGACATATAGTGTGTCAACATTGATAAGAGATAATGCCCCAAGAATCAAAGTTTAAGGGTTGATTGGTTGTGTTAATCAAACTAATTAGATGATTGGATTCAAAGGGTATGCCAAAGATTGGATAGATTTTGGATTTAAAATATTAATTTAATTTTCAAAATTGAATGGGATGGTGATTATAGACAATCAAGAGGATTCTCAAATCAGATGAACATGGGCGTTATCTAGAAATGGATTGAATGATATTAGTGAATATGGGATGGATGAATGGAGATTAATAAATATGATAGGAATGATGGAAAAAAATTTGACAAGGATGAGAAAATATGTGCTCAATTTTGGAACAAGATGAGGAGGAAAATATTAAGGATGTTGAAAGGAAACTAGGAGAGTAGATACATGAGGGATACCATAAGATTAGAGTAGGATTAAATAGGAGGGTCTAATAGTAAGTGGTGTATGATGGATATGGCTAATGGATGATTGTGATATCATCCCCAAATAGTTGATCATAGATAGATGCTAAGAATCTAAAAGGAGAATCTTACATTTTTGAGAAATAATTTTTATTTTACATAAGTGTATATACCATGATATTGAAATAAATCCAAGTAAATTGAAATAAATTCTTAAACCAATCTAAGTGTGGGAGATGGTGAAAAAAAATTAAACCCTTATCAATTACAATTATTAGATATGCATTAATTTAACTTAAATATGTAACATGGGAAAAAACCACAATCTTAAACAAAAAATACTTGGGGAAAACCTTTTTAGGAGAAGAACGCCACACTCCAAAAGAACAATTATTTCCTCTATCAGTAATCTAAAAGAGGTAATATTATAATCATAGGGTTAATCTCATTCAAGTGTCTTCAACTACAACAAGATTCTTGGAGTGATTCTAATAGCATAATAATATCTGTGAAATTTTCAAACATGTAATACAATGCAAAATAAATAAGTACCAATTAAATACAACTCCACAAAATAATCTGGACACTTAGGATTTCCACATGTAAAGACTCTAATTCTTACATTTGTGTTTCATGTCTCCTTGTCTTGCATGACACTTGCATGCATGCAATAGCCTTACATGAAGTTCAATGTCATAATTGAAACCCATATCATTGGGATTTACTAAATTTCTAATGTCCCCTTCTCATGTATAGGAGCCCTCAATCATGTAATGCTCCTACATTCATGAAAGCAACTTTCATGTATAGTCACCTCAATGTCATGAGACCAACCTATCAAAATATATCATCCTTACTCTTCCATATAGCATCAATTTTCATAGAAAATTTATAATAACCTATCATAGACTTATGATAAATTTCCACCAAACTGACCTCTAAAGGATTCCACCAATGTCACAACCCTCTTTTATCACTTTTTGATTTAAATACAATTCTATTATATTTTTGGTTAAGCTATTTAAATGATTAAATAAATATAAAAGAATAAAATGAACACACACACACACACACACACACTTGGAGAATATAATTCAAAAGGCATTATTTTTATTTATTTATTTTCCACTCCCAATTATGGCACATGTTGTAGGAGGAATTGGAAGCTTCTAGAGGAATCTCCACCACCTTGCACGTAACTCCCCCACTAAGTTTTTAATCAATTTGCATGAGTCCAATATTGGAAAAGAATCTCTTTTTTAATTAAATTCTCTAGATAGTAGAATGGAGGGATTTTTCTTATAAAATTGTATGCAAGTTTCAAAGAAGGGGGTTGATTATGTTTTGAAGGAAATTTCCCAAGTTTTAGTAGTAGGATCTTCTTTGGTAGTCTCATTTTTGTTGCAGGATTTTTAAGTGGTTGTTTGAAGGATCTCTCTCAAGTTGCAGGGAAGGATCAAAGGATAGCTAGAGGATTCAACATCAAGCTTCAGTAAACCAAGTTCTCTCCTTTTGTCATATGAGGAATTTGTATTTATCAAAAAAATATATATAGTTTCTAGATTCTTTAGTTGAATATAGTTTTCTGAAAGAATCATTTTTTTTAATTGCTAGATAGGAAGAAAATCTATTTTGTTTTCTTTAAATAAATGCAGCGATATAATTCTTTCTCTTTTCAAATACAAATGCATATTTCTCTTGCATATTTTATTTAATCTATTTAAAAGGTAGAAAATCAAATTTTTGCTTTTCTGTTTTCTCTTGAAAACTAGAGATGATATTGAATATAAAAATAAATAAATCTCTTCTTCTTATTTAGGAATAAAATGCAGCTCTATTATTTATTTTATTTAGAAAATATGCATATGATCTTGCTTTTTGCTTTTCCAAAGATTTTAGATCTATCCAAAAATCATATTTCCTCTTATTTAAAATTCTTTTTCTAAGATTAAAAATCTTCCCTGTGTGATTAAATGATATGAATCTTAATATTTATTCCCTCAAATTCATTTCTCTGGCTCTTCCAATGAAAATCTGAAAGAAAATCTCTCTATGAATAATAGTTGAAATTTGAAGAATATATTTCTCTGTGAATAATCCTCTGTGCTATTCATCCCTGTAAATAAATCTTTATTCTTTTCATATATATCTGGATATATATTCTCTCTGTGAATAATAGTTGAAATTTGAAGAATATATTTCCCTGTGAATAATCCTCTATGTTATTCATCCCTGTAAATAAATCTTTATTCTCATTTGATTAATTAATTATTTTTTTACATATATATCTGGATATATATTCTCTCTGTGAATAATAGTTGAAATTTGAAGAATATATTTCCCTGTGAATAAACCTCTATGTTATTCATCCCTGTGAATGCTAGAAATAAATTATTTCCCTCTGAATGCTAGAAATAAATTCTTTCCCTATGAATGCTGGAAATAAATTATTTCCTTGTGAATGCTAGAAATAAATTTTTTCCCTTTGAATGCTGGAAATAAATTCTTTCCTTGTGAATGCTACAAATAAATCTTTCTTTGTGAATATTAGTTGAAAAATAGAATATAATTCCCTCTGTGTGAATATTAAATCTTCTGGAAAAGTTTTGTATTTCTCAGCATAAACTTGTTATCTGTGCATCCCTAGAGCAAATTATTTCTCTGCTCATTTCAAACTATTCTCTATTGTATTTTCATCCTTGTGATTAAATTATTATTTTCACTCTTACATTAGTATTTTTCTTATACACATCTTTGTTTATATACTCTTCTTTTATGCAATTTATTAATCTGGGAATGTAACCAAATATATATATATATATATTTCCATTTAAGAATTGTTACATTCTTTTCTTAGAATAAATTTATAAATATCAGGGATTAATGTGTAGTATATTCATAATTAATTTATCTTAAGTAAACTTTATATTTGTATATTATATAATTAAATTTGTTCAATCCATTTAAGATCCATTGGGGCACTTAGTTAGCTTTTTGACAATTAATTCATATTAATATGATTTGAACCAAATGTCTAAGCTAATTACTATTTTCGGGTCCAGTGACCCTATAATTGATTATTCACATGATAGAAACCAACGCATTTCGCAACCTTGCATATAACTTACTCTATCCTTGCTTCATGCGAATTACTTAATTGCATTTATTAATGACAAAGTTACATTTTCTTCATCTTCATGCAAGTTATACATTTAATTATTATTATGCAAGTTATATTTCAAGTTTGAATAATAAATAATTTTAGTTATGGTTTTTTTTAATTCCATATAATTCATCAAGTAGTTATTTCAATTATTAAATTATACATGTTCAATTAGTAATTGTTTTCAAGTATGATGTTTTCATAGCTCTTAGTTAGAAAACTAAATAAAGGAAGATGGAAACCAAAACCTAGTAGCGTTCGGTATATACAGTGCCTCTGGGTCACGCTTACGGGTAATGTCATCGTGTTGAACTACTACACTTAACGCCTAATAAAGCTACATCAACGACGTCTATGGCATCATCCCTATAAATCGTCGAGGAGTAATAAGGGACACTTGGAAGTTAAAATCCAAGGGGCGGGTAATCCCTCTTAGATCGATAATCTAACTAGATAATCCTTAAATGATTTTACATTCGTTGAGTTAAACCATAGTAAACCCCCTTTAGGGTTGATTAAATAAAATGTTTTATGAAATTGATTTAATCTTGAAGAGATATTGGTGATTGACAATTTGGTCAAGGGTGACGTTTATGATAGGTGTTAGGATGTAGTTGTTTTAGGCCACAAACAATAGGCCATCTTGAGCCTTTGTTTAAGTGCTACCACAGTGGGTAGCAACCGCAGAGAAACTGTCTGGGACATTGACCCTAGAAAGGGTTGCGTACCCACTAATTAGTTTACACCAAATCATAGAGTAGAAAATAGAACTACATACTTTGCGCCTTGATCCTGTGCCAAAATGGGTATGTAGGCAGTCTTGGGACGAAGTTGTCCCTAGTACTCAGGCATTCATGGGTGGGGTATAGGCTTGGTAAGGAAGGATTGAGTAGAATCCTAATTTGAAAGATAATTAAAATGGAAAAAGTAATTCAATGCATACTCGGAAGGAATCTTGTATGGATTTTCTTAACTTCCTGAGGCTTTAAGCCAAATTCCGAGGTAGAATTCAAGCTTGTATTATGTTATTTAATTACTCCTAAGGATGGCGACCTCGGTGCACTTCTGTTAGAAGAGTGTAGTACTTAGTGAGTGGCTCAGGACCCGAATGGTCCCGATGAGTCTAAGTCTCTGGCCAGAGCACCTCCTATCCTGATTGGATAGATGCCTACCCTATATGGGTAGATGCCTATCCTGTATTGGATAGATGAAATCTTATGTCCTGTATGGACAGATGCCTAACCCATATGGTTATATGCTCATCCCAGATGGATGAATGCCTAATCCTAATGGATGGATGCCCAAAGTATGCGATTGAATCAAACACAATGATTAAATTAAACAAACAAACAAAAAGAATGGTCAAATTTGTTGGGTTAAGTATGGTGGATTATTACAACCAAGTGGTACACCTACTTCCACAAGTGTAGCTTGCATGTCATGAAATCACCACCATGTAGGATGCCACATCAACCAATAGGTCAACAAAATGACATGACATTAATAGGCATAGAACAT
Organism: Cryptomeria japonica; assembly: GCF_030272615.1. Lineage (NCBI taxonomy): Eukaryota > Viridiplantae > Streptophyta > Pinopsida > Cupressales > Cupressaceae > Cryptomeria > Cryptomeria japonica. The sequence goes on from NC_081412.1 coordinate 511,687,194, forward strand.
CTAAATAAATAAATAATTAATAAAAAATTAAATTCTAGGACTAACAAAGGCTAAGACACCCCAATATTAACATTTCTCGACTTTTCAAAGACCTTTCAAGAGTCAAACAATAATAAACTACTAAGGGTCATTGGGCCCATATAATCAAAACATGGTCTAAACTTCTTTGTGCTCACTAACTTTGTTAATGCATTTACAACATTCATAAAAGTTTGCTTTGTTTTGTTAGTAGGATTACTTTCCAAATATATGTAACTCTAACTATCACAACATATGGTAATTATCAATACATCAATCCCAACATTAGAACATAAATATCTAAGCCAAATTTATTCCTACAAGCATGAGTATCTTTCATATACTTTGCTTCTATTGGGAAAAAGTGACTACACTTTACCACTTACTCATCCATTTGATAGTACCACCAAGCATCATAAACACATTTCCATGAGTGGATCTTCTTCTATTAATGTCACCATCCAAATATAGATCCACATATCCAAAAATACAAACTGAATAATGAGGTCACGTGGGATAACTATTAAAATACAAGGAATAATCAAAAGTATCCCACAAGAATTTAAACACTCTCTTAATCATGTCCCAATTTACCTTAGCCATAAAGAAATTAAATACTCCTACTTCTTAAGCAATGGCTCACCTCATACAAATATTGTCATACATCAAAGTATCAACAACACTCATATATAATACTCTTTCCATGTCCTCCATCTCAATAGAAGATTTTGAATAATCCTCCAAAAATAGATTTATCCATTGTAGAATAGGAACAACTAAGGATTTGCAAGCTAACATGTTGAATCTCTCTAGCACTAAGTTCATGTACTTTATTTGGCTTAAGTGAATCTTTTTATTGGTTCTATTTCTTATAATATATAGATTCCAAATATGAACCTTGCTACACCTAAAGCTTTCAAAAACTTTAATCTTAGATTGACATAACAACTAAGACTTCAAATAAAACATATAAACCTTCCCATTCCAAAAAAATAGTATATCAACCACATGTACACAACAATAATGATAATTAAATAATATTACAATAAACAAAATGATTGAATTTAGACCTCTAAAATCTCAAACTCAACATGAAGGTGTCAAATTTTTGGAACCACGTGTTGTAGGAGACTATTTCAAATCATACAATGACTTATTCAACTTTTAAACCATATATTGTTTATCTCTTACCATGAAATGAATTAGATATGACATATACATTTCTTCTTCCAAATCATCATGAAGAAATAATTTCTTCACATCTATTTTCTTATCTTCTAAGTCATAGGATATATTAGAAGTGATAATAGGATCTAAATGGATGACAACTTTTCTCCAAGAGATAATATTCACCTATATCAATTGCATTCACTTTTGAATACACCTTTATGGCCAATCATGCTTTATGCTTCTCAACATCACCATTAGGACAAAACACTTTTTTGAACACCCATTTACATCGAATGGGTTCACATCCTTTAGGGAAAGGTACTAAATTTCATGTGTTGTTTTTCTTCAATGCAACCATCTATTTTTCCATTCCTTTCATCCAAGAATATACATCTCTCATACCCATAGTCTCTTTTATAGTCCTAGGATCATCAATGTTAGCTATCAAAGAAAAAATATAATTAGAATTCATCAATAAATAACCAAACCTTTCTCTTTTTTCAACATAATTCTCGCAGACATCCTCATTGGTTGAGGTTAAGGTTGTTCTTCTTCTTCCAAAATTTTAGAGCTGCTAGAGCTCTCTTGATCATTACATCCAATAGGTGTAAATAGTTCATATTTCATTAGATTAGGTGTAATTTTCATTAGCTACATCCTTTTTCTCTTATATATCTAGCTACAAATTAGTAGAGGAAGGTTTCATCTCTTTAAAAATCACACTTCTACTATAGAGAACCTTCCTATCAACTAGATCCCAGAGCTTCTACACTTTTTCATCAATATTATAGCCAATGATGCTACATTTAACCACCATGTTCTCAATCTTAGACCTCTTCTTAGTAGGAACATGTGCATATGCCTCACAACCAAATAATCTTAGATGTCTCAATGAAGGATTATTACCTAGCCACACCTCCGCGGGTGTCTTATAAACAAGAATTTAAATACGAGGTTTGATTAAGTAAATACTTTTGTAAGGTATTTTGTATGAACTATACATTTCAAAATTTGAGCCACTTTAGTATTCCATAAGAAGTGATAAGAAACAAGTAAAATGTCATCCACACAACATAAACTCAAAAAAAATTAGTTGCAATTTGAAATAATTTAATTCAAAACTTTTCATAAATTCTTCTTTCTTTTTTTTTCATAAGTTTTTTTGTAAAAACTATAGTACATACAACATCATAACATAGTACAAATAATTTTTTGGTCTTTCATAGTTTACTATCTTAGTCCAAGTTAAAAAAAATAGATACAAGAATCTTTGAATTTACTCTACATGACATAATCTAAAAATAAAATTAATCATGAATTATTTGGTGAGTAGTTTTACATCATGCACATTTAAAAATTTGAGCCAACTTTATTAAATACCATAGAAAACTACAAGGATCATAGGTCTATTCTTCCATTCTTGCAATCACAAAGAATATAATAGATTGACATAACTAGCTAAGTACATACATTGTGATTCAAACCTTTTTAATGTAGAGGATATTATAACAAAATATCTCTTCCAAAGTATTCACCTCTAGCATTTTTTTTGGATAATTTGCTTGAACATTGTGTACAGGAAAAAATAATTCACTTTTCTATAATTTTTTTATTTTCTCACAAAAAATGTATTTTATTTTTTTATAGAGTCATTTGATTTTCTTTGATTACATTTATAACTAATTATCAACAAAAATAGAAATAAACTACATTAATCAAATCATATCTTGCAAAACAATTTAAAACTATTTTTTAATGTGTATATCTATATGTAATAAAATGTGTCGCTATGATGAAATTTTCACCTAACCTATCTACAACCTTAATCAATTCACATTTGATGGCATACCCTAGACTATACTAGAATGGAATCTTTTGAATAGGGTATGGAATCCATCAAGCATAAAGGAAATAGAGATTTTGTAGTCTCTTCAAATTAAAAAATGATTATTATACATTAAAAAATATAAATATCTACTATTGCCATTTCTTTTAATTTTAATATTTAAAAATGTTTTAAAATTTTAAAGAAGGAAAACATGTATTCTAGTTATTAATTAATTAAATCAAAAAACTTTTTTAAAGTGATACCTTACCTACTTAAATAAAGTAATAATAATAAATATATATTATTAAAGTTATGTTTTCTTTATCTTTAATGTCATTTATGAAAGCAATTTAAAAGTTCAAGTACTATCTAGTGTATAATAATATTGTTTATTTGGGAAAAAAAATATTATAATCAATTGAAAATATTGAAATTGATTTTTAAATTCAAAAAATAGTTTACAAATTTAAAGATTAGATATCAAGTCAAAATTATTTCTTTTTTTTATTTTGATTGATTCGTAGTATCAAAACAAGTTGAATGAATGCATAATTAACTTGTCCTTAAAAATTAATAAAAACTATTACTTTATTAACATGCAATTATGGCTATTGTAAAATCACATTCAATTTAATAGTCAAAAGTAAATTTTCACCAACAAAAATTAGACAACTAACCATCATTTTTTACTAAGAATACTTTAAAGTTTATTCCATCCCATCTTTTCAAATATATTACAGAACTAAAAACTTCTTACTATTTTGTGACAATTTCAATACTTTTTATTGATGTACTATGAGAAGAAATAATTTTATTATAACAAATGTCAACCGACATAAGAATTCACTATTTATCGTAATTGATAAAAATAAAATATAAATTTGTTTTATTATCATTAAAACCATATTATCAAACTCAAAAATTCTTTGATGTATTGCCACAATTTCAATAGTTTTGTTGTGTCAAATGACATCAGAAAAAAATTTCAATTTCTGAAAAAGACATTTAACCTAAGGTTCTAATTTCAAACGTCGACATTGAAATCAACCTGCCATTAATATTAGTCAAGTAAGATACAAAATAGAGAGGAGAATAGTATTTTTGAAGTTGTTAAACTATAACATCCAATACTTTATGGCTTCGAATTTATTGTTTGATTTTTTTTCATTAAAATGGTAGATTTGTCATTTATATATCTTTGTTCTTTTTAACATAATTCTTTATCAGCCTTTCATCTATATTTGTTTTCTTTCACATAATTCTCTATTGTCAAGAATTGATGGAAATGTGTGTTTGAATTATTGGTATATCAATTTTTTCTAGTTAAAAGTTGTGATTAGATTTGTTATGTCACGCAAATGGATGGAAGGTAGCTCATGATGGGTGTATGTAGGATTCATATTGATCCTACTTTTTTTTTTACAATTATAAATATTTAAAATAAGTTCAATAATAAAACATTCCAGTCTATTAAAGTAAATATTGATTAATAAAGGTAAGATAATTATTTAATATTTTATAAGTCGTTTTAAGACGAATGATTTTTTCTAGTGTAGGTAATATAGTTATAAAAGAGATTTATTAACTATTATTTTGACATTTTTATAGTTATTTTATTTTGTTATATGTAAAATATGAAGACATTTGTTATGAGAAAATTTATTATTAGATGGAAAATAGAAGTTAGGGAGAAAAAAGAAGTGGTGTCTTTCTAATTTAACTCTATAAATGATCGTTGTCAAAAGATCTATAGAGAAACAAATATTAACTTGAGGGAAAATATGTTTATGATCTAATTGAAAATTAACTCACTTCAACTTTGATGTAGTACTAGAAAATGGAAGAGACTCGAAGAATAAGGAGAGAGGATGTGTTCCTTTTATAGATCTAGGGTAGTTGAGACAAATAAGCACTTTATTTTAATGTGTGAAGCATATAGTGACATTTAGGCTAGATATGCAAATACTTTAAAGCAATGGGTT